>NW_008683397.1:2618-46745 GCF_000695815.1 Acanthisitta chloris | reverse complement strand
TCTTTCCTCAATAAAGCATTTTCATCAAACATTACTAAGTTCCAAAATGGCTCTTTTGGCCAGTTTAATATCCAGAGTTCCATAAATTTCCAGGCCTACAAAAAGCCATGTTAGAAAAAGTGGAAAAAGCCTCCCTGTAACCAGAAACAAAGGATAAAGCTATTTAAGATAATTTTTAATGTTTTAATATTACTTGTATCAGATGTCCAGCCAACACTTCACCTATCTCTATGGTCTTTATGCTGAGCGCAGGTTTTCATTTTCTTCCCATACCACCTTTGAAGATCTTGATTACACCCATTGCTCTCAGCGGTCCAAATGGTCTTGATAATAAAACTTTGCTATTATATTACTCTTTTGTGATTTGTCTGAAATAAAAATAAAACTTACCTTTTCTATTTTCACATGCCTAACTTCACAAAATACCTGCCTACCTGCCAGTTTTTACCGTTATTGCAAACAATTTTGGGCTGTACCCCTGCTATAAAGAACTGTGGTTTATGGAGGGAATAAAAAGATGGAGAGTTCCAATGAAGACTGAAAATCTACAAATCCATTAAGTTCTGATTGCCTTTGGGATTATTGTGTCTCTCACTTTCCATACTATATACTGTAAAGCTGCTCTGTTTTATATATGTGGGAGAAAAAGTAGAAAGAACCACAAGCAGTAAAAGGAACCACATCTCAAACTCAATGCTTAACCTCAAAATGAACAGATCTATATTCAGATATGCCTTACTTTCTCTTCAGAAGTCAGGTAAATAGTTGAAGGATAATATTTAAATAGCCATAATTGCATTAGCTGTATGGATAAATCAATGGTAATAAAATACAACTGACATAACAATATATTACAAGTCTACTCAGGTAGTGAGGCTCCTTTCTGATGGACAGAAATGACAGAAGCAAGCTTGTTTTTTTTCTAAATCTAAACTGTAGAGAGTTCCCAAACTGAAATTCTTTGAGAGTAGTGCTTGGGTGTTACAGAGGGCAGACCAGTTCAGCAAAACAAACGGATTTGCATTTCCACATAATGAAAATAGATTCAGATTATTGTTTTGAACTCTAATATCGATATGTACTTAACTAGGGGCACTAACTTGCAAGCACTAGGCATATTAATTTCTTGCTTCAGTGAAACTTGTGAAACTACCAGCAGTCATGCACATATTTACAGGCTCCACACTGAGTGTGTGAAGATTTCAGTCAGTGTTACCTCTATATTCTAGTGAACAAAATCTAACCGATCACTGAGTTCCAGCTGACATTTAGGAGATTAGTTTTCTGTGGACCCCATCCATTCTAGACTCAGGGGTTTTGGGTGGACTTTTTTCTCCTTTATTTTTTTACTTGTCCAAAGCTTATCTCTTAAGAACATCTTTAATTCAATATATAGGTCACATTGAAGAATAACAGTGGTGGCTGTTACTAAATATGGTGTGATAAGAGATCAAGGGCAGTTTAAAAAAAAAGTTGCTGTTTGGATATGTAAAGCCTTATTTTACAATATTATTAGCATTATTTCTGCAGCTGTTACTGAGTATACCATGCCAGCTCTTTTGAAGCATGGTTGCCTGATACATGCAAATGTCCTTTGGCCCTCCCTAAGACATTTAAAAATATCTTACTGTCCTTACAGAAATGAACATAGTGAATGCATATTGAATTCTTCTAGAATGTCATAATTTCTGCTATAAGCATACACCCTTGTGGGCATATTGCAAAAGATAAAGACATTTCCAGTATTTCAAACATGTTAAAGTCTGCGTTTTGTCTCCAGTGTGGTGGTGGTGATATATGAAGTTGTATTCACAGACTTAATCAATTTACTGTGAGGAGAGTAGCATAAAGATGTTTTCTTACATTGTAATTTACTAAATTATACCTTCTCAAACTATACAAAATTTATTTCATATAGGAATGTTTCTGGTCAGAATACTGTCTTGAGGAGGAAAGAATTTAGATGTGTAATTCATACTGAATTTCTTATATCTCAGATCTGTTAACAATGCCATCTGTCTTGTGCCTTCGGACGTGCCAGAGGAGCAAGCTACCTTTGCATGCATTCTCCATTGTTTATGCATTCCTCTCACACAGTTATGTGTCCTCATGTGACCAATTAGTCCTTGTTGCTCCCCTTTGCCTTATAAATCATGGCTCTGTCCACTAGTGACACTGGTACTAATGTGAATGTAGTTCTGCTGCTGAGCTGGGCCTTGTAGAACACACTGTAAAAAATGTCAAGTGTTTGACCTGTGACAATAGCCTAGAGTATTTCATTTGAAAGCATGAAAATGCTGTTTGAAAAAGGGAGATAAAAACCTGATTAATGTGATAAATGAAAAACATTCTCGTGGTTGTTTAACAATCACAGTACATTCCTCTTCGTTGGTTAAATGCAATCTCAAAATAACATTCCTTATTCTAGCACTTGGTTTCTGGACTTCTGGGAAATTAACGGTCTAGTAAACACTAAAATATCTGGCCTCGATTACATCAGACCTCAAAATACAGAATTGTTGTTTAGGGGTTTTCAAGCAAATAAAATTACCTGTAAGAATTTATTAACATATTGTGACTTAAAAATCATTTAAGTTTGAATCAAATAAGTAATATCCAGTGGGAACCAATAGCAATGGAAAGTAGAGGAAAAAATATCACAATAAATAAAAATGTGAGCGATTGCTATGGAAACAGTAAATGAGAAGTTACAAAGCAGAGAAGATTGATAAAAGATGCTAAGAGCATCAGAGCTGTCTGATACATAAGCTGATGATGTGGGTAAGAGGATGGTGTTGCAGCAAACCAAGAATAAAATAATGAGGATGCAAAGTGATGAGTAACCATGTTGGCAAAGTAGCAATATTTTAAAAAAATCTGTCCTTTTTTCTAGTAGAAAAAAGTCCTTTATATTCAAATCAGAAGAGGTAAGAGATGTACACCAAACCCCTTGTTAACCAAACAAGATGTTATTTAATATCTATTAAACTCTCATGGTTTGTGGCCAAGTTCCAAGAATATGTTTGGAAGACTACAGTGGCTGCTGAAAATCTCAGTCTGGGAATGATGGTTCTCTGGGAGTCATCAGTGGGCAGGAAGGTGATACTTTTAAGTATCCTGTGAGATTTGGGACTTATCTGGGCAATATTGAGTATTTTTTTCAGTGATATGAAAGAAATTGTAAAATCGTGTGCACGTGGCATGAAAATGTTGCAATAGTAAAAGTATGGCAAGGCAGGGACAGAGAGCTGTTCATATCACTTGGCAAGCTGGGCCCATTGAATGTGAAAAGTACCTTTTAAAGTACCCAAAGTTACTTATTTAAAGAACTGAAAATGCAGGCCAGAGTGGCATTATGGAAAGCAGAAATTCTGGCAAAAATTAAGGAGTCAGTGAATAAATAATTCAGCTTGATCTTCTACTGTGATGTTGTGGGACAAAGAGCTAATTCAGTGTATGAATATAAACAGGAATCATAGATGACTTTACTTCTGTGTGTGGCACTGATGAGGCAGGTACAGAAATACTGGTTCTACTTTTTGTGTCCACATTTTGAACAGGGCTTTAAGAACGGACTGACTACATTAACTTAGGGCTTGAGAAAATGCCTTAAAAGAAACTTAAAGATTTAAATAATTCTAAAGGTACCAAAATGAATGTTGCTTACATATAAATACTGTCATAGGAAGTAAGTGCTAGCTATTGAAGATTTTTTTTATGGCAAAAAAAACCCCAAAACTAAAATTAGAAATAAAGTCCATTATTAATAGATGGGAACATCATTTGAACATATCAGCAAGAATATCAAAACTGTAAAACTTTTTAAAGATTTCCTTCAACTGGTCACAAGCTATTGGACTCAGCATGGCATCATTGACAGAATATGCTGGTCTGCCAATGGTCAGCTAGAGAATGCTGCTTTCTTAACTCAAAGTATATGAATATTGAGCAGTTTTTCTACCTTACATTTCGATAAATCACAAAAGGTCAACGGAAGTTTTGTAACCATTTGTCCTGAGGGTTACAGCAAAGTATTGTAATTGCAGTATTAAAATGTTTATTGAGGAGAGTTCAAAAATTAAAAGCAGATATATGGAGAAGTGGTTTGAGAATATAACCTGTATATTTGCTGTCTTAAAGGAAGAATTTGAATAAGGTTTTCTAAAAAAGATTCAACCCACTTAATGCTCATTTGACATAATTTCAGGGATTGTGGTTTCTGCAGAATGGCTGAAACTATTTTTTTCAGGAAGTGACAGTAACATAGTAATTTTAGTGCCAAATAGATGCATCCAGATGTGTGAACATGAGGAGAAATTCCCAAATGCCAGTTGTTGAAATCTGCAAGTATCTTGCTGTTGTCTTATCAGTACCACAGGATTACTGATTTTGTTGTTGTTTAAGAATTAATAGATTAGTGTATTGAACTGATTTACTGCAGTGTCTGTGACGGTATTAGTGGTTATAAATGCCCTGAGCTATTTGAGAGCTGATAAAAGTCTTGGGAAAACCTCCCTCCTTAGTGACTGTTATGACACTAAATGTGGTTGATACACTGTTCTTCCCTCTTCAATCACTCCCTTCTTTCCATGCTCTGTTCTTTCTTTGTTCATTGTCCAGCATAGCCATTAGATTCCAGCTATCCTCCAGGTTGTATCTGGGACAAGCTGAGGTTTTGCATTTCTGTTTATTCACGTGTAAAATGATCTTGATTGTTTTTATTTCGCTGTGAGTATTCAATGCTTAATATTTTGAAGACAAGGACAAAGTGGTAGTTTGTCATTAGTGGAAACTGCAATGGGAAAGGGTTTTAGTTATAATAATTAGCGCTAGTCATTTCATTCTGAGTGGATGTACAGTCCATAGCCAAGCTATAGTTTGGGCCTTTTCTTCTTGACATCTCAAAAGTTTTGTGTGCCATATTCAAACTGAACTATGTTCATAGTTTTTCATAGAGAAACACAAGAAGATGGGATTTGGTGATGGGTATGTCACATGAAGAGTTCTGGTGGAAAAGCCTTCTTGCAGAAAGCCTCCAAAGGAAAGTTCATAGGGTATTACTTTTTCCTGGTATTATTTCTGGAATTCATAAGTATTAAATAGTCATGTAAATTATTTCCTGGTCATCTCTTTGCATAAGATTTTCCTTAACTCTGAGCTTTTTCTTTAATATGAGTTGCATTTGTACTTTTCTTATCTGATAAGAAGCCACTGATTTCTGATAGATGGAAAACAAGGTGAAGACAACAATCATGGTCAGGACGTACAAATGCCTGTTATAAATAATCTCGTTTCATCACACTTTCTCCTCTCTCCAAAATAGAGTCCTTTTTTACATGCTTGAATTGCCTGTATGTTTCTTTTTTAATCCCAGAGGAACTGGCCAACTCTTTCCATGTTAGGGCCAACACTGTGTGTTGTCTCAGTTACAGAAAAGAAAATGTTTGAGTATAGAAAGTGGTTCCCACACAGCATGGCTGAATTCCTTCATTTATTGTCCTAAGGGATGCTGCTAGCTTCTGCCAGGCAGTATTGGGAACATTTTCTTATGCAGCTGACTAGGTGGAAATGTTAAGCACTTCTGTCATACTAATAGGGCCCCAGTGGGGAAACGCTGGATCTTTGGTATGAAATATCTCTGAAGGAACTTTAGTATAGTGCATGGGGATTTAGCTGTTCAGCTGAGGCTGTATACATTCATCTCATTGGCTGCCTCTGAAAAGGATACAGCAAAACAGATAGTTGTGAAGGAAGCTCTTGTCTCGGCAACCAAGCAAAGTGACTTTTTGCAAGAATATCCTCCTGTTTGTTTTTCTTAGCTTTTTTTTTTTTTTTTTTTTTGCCAACTTCATAAACAGTATCTGGAATATTTTGTGACTGCTGATATGTGATGATGCCCACATGGACAATCAGTCTAAACATGAAATGATTTAAAAGATTGTTATACAGTTCTCACAGGTTCTTTGCTTCTCAGATTATGGTTACCCATCATTATTTAATGTTCAACCTATAGTATACAATTGTACTTTGCTTTATGAAGTTACCATCAGAGAGTGGGTGACTGCCTGTCCTGACTTCACTGTATGTCAGGTAAGACTTCAGTTTTGCCCTGGTATAGCTGGGAAACATTGCTGAAAAATTCAAAGGGCAAGGGAAATGCTGTTGGCAATTCAATATGTAATAATCCATCTTGTTCATAGCATCTTCCCCTCAAGTCATTGGAGAGCCAGTGTCCCTTTCTGCCATCTTACAGCTCTAACATGAAAACAGTCTTTAAGCACAATGCAGTTCAAAATACCTTCCAAGTCTACGAAGTCCCCAGGTCTTCCCTTCTAAAATGTCCTCTTCATTCTTGTAAAAATTTAGATAGATGCCTTGATCTCTTGCAGATAGAGGTCTTTCTGGTTTGATTTTGAAGCATAGGTAGAATGAAAGGTATAGTTATTCACAAGTTATTTGTGTATGGTGCATTCAGCAGTATGCTGAGAAGTAGCTTTACTGTCTCTGTCAACATTGCAGGGGACTGACACTGCCGTATTACTGTCTTCATCAAATAGACAGGGGATGTTAGCCACAGAGAAGAAACAGGAGGATTTTTTTTGCTATGAGAAATTTGCCCAAGACCACAAATCAAGCAGTAGCCACTGATGTTACTAAAAAACTCTTTGTGGCTGGAAGGTTTGAAGTTGCTCTGTTAACTTTTAGCCAAAACCATAGATTCCCCACAGAGAAAAGTATTCTTTTTCAGCATATAAATTCATAAGCAGGTTCTGGAAGAGAGATGAGTGGAAAATTAGCAGGAAAGTGGAGATGAGAAACAAGTCCTAAACTACGGTAACTCTGCATGAGTGTTACGTGAACTGAGACCAGAGGGGGAGCACGTGAGAGGTAGATTTCACTCACCAGTTCAGAAGGGTTGATTGCTTAGTAAGGTTGACTGCTGATTTGAAGGAGTGTGGTTACTTGAAGGTAGTTACTTAATGGCCTAGATTTAAGTCTAATTTGACACTGTTGTTGTAAACCTTCTCTAGTTGTTTCTTTTCTTATGCCCACACACTTCTGTTGGTAATTTCATAATGGTAACTGATCATTTCTTGTTGTGGTAATCTTTTAGCCCCTCACTGTAGTATTCATCACAGTTTTTTCCTCTCACATAAGAAACCTGTAAAACCTTGTTTTTCAGATCTCTTCAGAAGGAAAAACACCATGTGTGACTCATGGGTCTAATATTTTTTGATCCTGGTACACCTCATTCTTTTTTTATTAGAGTATGTTTTTATCTTTATTAGAAGGACATTCTGTGCCAGATTTTATATACAGAAAGTAAAAAAATTGTCCACACTTCCAAGTATTCATAGTCCTAGGAACATGTTTGAAATAAATCTTTTCTGTGGTGTCAGGAGGGTTTTGTGGGCTCCAGACTTCAGTTTGTGTATCGTGGCATGGAGACTATCCTGCAAGAGTAGAATTCAAACTCTTTCTAAAATTTGATTTTATTTTAAGGCTGACAGTGGATATGACTTTTACTTCAGCAAGGCATTTGAACCAGAAATTAAGAAGTGGAGGTCTCTTTATGTTCTTATGGGTAACTTGGTGCCAGGAAAGCTGTTTAACTGTCTTAAAAGTCAAGTGTGGCAAACAGTTGAACATATTTTTTTCCCACTGTGCCTGTCTGCATAGCTGCATTTCTTTTTATTTTTTAGTTTACAGCTTCTGTTGGTCCTGTACTCTTAAGAAGCAGTTTAGCTGATTTAGGAAGTGAATCAGTAGATTTAATGGACTATACTGATCTTACTTTAAACAGCTAATTTTCAATATCCTTTGGGCTATTTGAGACAGGCAGGAAAAGTGGTGCTGATCTGATCTGATTACATTTCTTTCTAGTCTCCAATGATTGACTATTTAGTACATTTGAAGTGAGAGAAAAAGCTTTTTGGTTTGTAGACTTCCACTTCATATGAATTTCAATTTAGTAAAAGCTGAAAGTATTTTACCATCTCTTTTTTTTGTATCAAAGTATCATAGTATGTTAAGGGGTTGGAATGGACCTTAGACATCATCTAGTCCCAGCCCCCCCTGCCATGGGCAGGGACACCTCCCTCTAGGGCACGTTACTCATGGCCTCATCTAGCCTGGCTTTGAACACTGCCAGGGTTGGGGTGTCCCTGGACAGCCTGTGCCAGTGTCTTACCACCCTCACATAAAAAAACTTCCTCCTAATATCTAATCTAAATTTCCTCTCTTTCAATTTATACCCATCACTTTCAATTTATATCCATTACCCATCTTTGTGTGATATCTTCATACAGTTAGGTAAGCAGAGTCCAGGTGGCTAAAATGAAAAAAAAAAAAAAGAAAAAAGAAATTAAAAATACCCAGGCAGATAGAATGAGAGATTGACTTAATCTGAGAGCAGAACTACTTGCGTGCCTGAATTCTCACTGTCCAGCTCAGGCAATCTGAAGGAGCTGTGCAACTTTGCAGCTTGTGCTGCACCTAATTGGTAGAAGGACTGTCAATTTGATCTTACTCTCAGCACTAAGATGAATTCAAAATGTAGCTATATGTACATGGCTTTGGCTACATCTAAGGTACCCACTTTTTCTGGGGTGATACTGTTGTAAGAATTTTCATGTCAGTGACCAAGCAAAAAGGGTTAGGTTGTGTTCAGGTGTATGTGAGGTACTGTGCTGGTTTAACCCTAGCCAACAACTAAGCACCACAGAGCTGCTCACTCATTCCCCCCACAATGGGATGGGGGAGAGAATTGGGAGGCTAAAAGTGAGAAAACTCATGGGTCGAGATAAAACAAATTTAATAGGTAAAGCAGAAGTCATGGGTGCAAGCAAAGCAAAACAAAGAATTCCCATGGGCAGGCAGGTGTTCATCCATCTCCAGGAGAGCAGGGATCCATCACATTGCTTTGAAAGACAAAACTCCATCACTCTGAATGTCCCTCTCTTCCTTCTTGTTTCACCAGCTTTATATGCTAAGCATGGTGCCGTATGGTATGGAATATCCCTGAGGTCAGTTAGGGTCAGCTGTCCCAGCTGTGTCCCCTTTTGTTCACCCCCAGCCCACTGGCAGGTGGGATGGAGTGAGAAGCAGCAAAGGCCTTAGCACTGGTGAGCATTGCTCAGCAGTAACCAAAACATCCTGTGTTACCAGCACTGTTTTCAGCACAGATCCAGAACATGGCCCCATTTGAGCTATGTGTGTGAAAACAGCTATATAATATAGAGCTCTTTTAAGGTCCTCTTTCAGTGGTGATATTCCTCCTTATGCTTATGCACATGCAACAGGAGTCCTCTGTTATTGCAAAATTAGATAGCATCAGTTCAGAAAATTGGAATGTCTAATCATTCTGCCTTCTGATGACAATGCTACTAATTGTTGCCAGTAGGAAGGTGCTTTCTTCTTGAATTCCTGTAAGATATCAAACACAGTGTTTACACATGATGCAAAATATTAATGATCTCTATAAACATAATTAGAATAAAAATATAGTCTCTCTATGCATTAAAATATTTATTTCTTTATATTTTAATCAATCAATATATCTTACCTGTCATTTCAGGTAGTATTCACTGTAATAACCTTTGGTTGCTTTATTCTGTCAGTATATCACCCTGTGTTTTCTAGGTACCTTTACGATTTCCATTGGAAACTGCCAAAATACTTTATTTTACTGGCTTTTTTTTATAGTATAATTATGAAATACTTCCTGTTTTGGACAAACCTCCTCTCCAAAAAGACTTTGTAAAGTTTCAGGGGGAAATTAATGTGAACTTTTGGTAAAGATCTCCAGTATGCATGTCTGTTTTGATAGTCTTCTTTATGTAGTCTCTCTTTAGATACTACAAGTTTTTGTTGTACATATTTTAAAAGTTGATTCTTGTTCAGACTTCGAGAGCTGAACACCTTTGGGAATAGTTTAGATCCTCATAGCTGTGTGGTACCTTTGTGTTTAATAAAATCAGCATCCTTCACTTCTGTTAAAGCACAAGGTTATTTTCAGTGTAGTTTCCTTGAATCTTCCATTAGAATCAGATGTTAAATTCTGAATTTGCAATCAGAGGGGATAGTCACTGTAGCGTGGGATGATGAGTACCTTTCCTCTTTTTCCCTCCTTCCATGTCAGCTCAGATACTGCCAGTTGAAATGAAATACCAACTAAGCATAAGATGTATAAAGTAGTAAAGACAATTCTTCAAAAAATGCAGTTGCTTCTACCTTGTGAAAGTCTGCTGTGTTCGTGCTTGTGTTCTCATCTGTCTTCTGTAGAGTGTTGCCTAATATCTTTTGATATATGACTAACCTCATTGCAATTTCCTCAGTTGTAGAAGTGGCAGAAAACTTCTACATAACATGAACTAATAGCAGCAGGTCTGTTCTGTTATAGCTGTTGAATTATTCTGCAACCATTATTCAAGTCCCTCAGTGTTTACCATTTATTTGAATGATTGATAGTAGGCAAATGAAACCACAGGCTCAGGGCAGGGTTAAGTGTTTTCTGGTATATTTTTGCAGCATTTGCTAGGATCACAAATCAGAGGTTTAAATCCCACTGCAGTACTTAACATTAGTGGTATGCAGTGTTGCCCTGTTCAGTAGCATGTAGCACAGCCCAGATTCTGGCAGTGGTGCAGACACTCTCCTCAGTCTCCCCATTGTGTTGACTGTACTGTTCCACAGGTTGGTATGTGAGACTTGAGGTCTATGTCTGCTGGGAAGGGACTTCTATGCCTCTGTGAGTAGGACTATGAAGATGCAATATATGTTTGTGTTCTTCAAGTGCAGCACTTGGTAGATGAGGTCAGGAGGGCACCTGTTCTTTGGTTTTGTGCTCCTCTAAGTCTGGATAAATACTGCACGCATTGGTACTTCTGAGTGTGAATGATAAGAATAAGCAAGGAGGTAATTAAAATCTAGATAGTTTTTAAGTATCTGACAGTTCAATCAGCACATCTCATATATGACTTAGTAAGAGACCTATCAGTGATGGCTGAGTACCATGAGAAACTAGTCAGCAGAACGCATTGCATACCTATCTCAAGTTAAAACCACATGGATTGAAGGGGTTTGCACTGTTGCTGTCTCTGTGCTAGATAATTAATCTTCCAGCATGCATTGTATTTGTGTTGACAGGATACATCACGTCACTAATTACTAATCTTCTGTTTGAGCTATACCAATGCTTATTGCACCTACTACTTTGGTGCTTGGCACACTTGCAGCTGAAGAGCAGATCTGGAAAACAAGATGAGAGAAGTCAATACAAGATATGTTTAGTTGTGTTCAGACACTGCAGTGCTTCCCGTCCTCAAGTGTTGTTTATCTGTTGATAAGCAGATGCAGTAATGCCCATCCTAGTCATTTATGTGACTATATTGATAGCTACTAGATTATTTTCCTTCTTGTTGAACTTTTCATGCAGAATAGATGAAAGTTCATCAACTCAGTGGTGATACTGAATTTCTTGTGCAAAAGGAAACAAATTAGAATCATATGTAATTTAAATCATGGGTCTGTCAAGGTAACACTGTTATTTTTGCTGTTTGCAGAAGCTGGAAAAGTCTGACCTGAATAACTGGGAGAACATCAGAGGACCCAGTCTGTGGGAAGATTCCAGGACTGTTCAGAAGCAGCGGCGGGAGGCTCTCCGTCTCAAGACAGAGTGACCAAGGAAGCCTGCTTTGGTGCCTCTGAAAAATAAAAAGGCTCAGGCTGGATTGTCTTTGTTTTTAATCCAGTGTCAAAAACAGACATGGGAACAATTGCACTGAGCAATTCATGCTGGTGTGTATGGAAGTAACTGTGAGATCAGTCCAAAAGGCACTGTATTATATGAAGTTCTTTGTTTGCATCCATTTGCACAGAGTACCACAGGCTGTATATGTGAATTTTCAATTAAAAAAAAAAAAGCTGATTATTCTACTGAGAATATCCCAATGTTTTTCTCTCTCTAACATTCAAAACTGCTTCAGCAAGGAATAACATTTCAAGAGTCACTTGTCAGTACCAGAAGTTGTCATCCTAATGAGAACAGCAGTGCTGTCATCTAGATGTGTGTGACCAGATAAATGCAGCTTCAGGGAGCCCCTGCATGACTTCAGGCTCTTAAGCTTGGAAGGGACTCCACAGGCATTTGAGTTGTTTGGAACAGTGAGTCCATTTTTGGCTAAATAATACTCTTGTGTTTCATTTCCAGGGACTTGACTGTATAAAGGCATGTACAGAGTGTCAGGTGGCAGTTGGTCAAATAACACTTGTTTAGCTGTGGTTAGATTTTTGTGGTTAGTTTATCAATACTTCCATGCAGGCAGGACCTCTGCACTGGAGCTGCTCCATTTAAGTTGGAAACACTCCTCCTCACTGAGAGCTGTGCTGTTTCTCTGTGAGTAAACACTGTAGCAGAGTCTTCTTCAACCACTGTATAGTGACAAAACTCATCTTACATATGTTACCATATGTGTATATGTGCCTATGCCGAGAAATTTTTTTTCTTTCAATGAATTCTTCTGAACTGCTTGTCTTTTTACATTTGTCTTCATATGTTAAATGTTTGCTGTTAGAGGACATCATGCTAACATTCTGGACCCTTTGCTGAGACAATTCAATGAACCCAGTCAATTTCTCAAAGGAAATGAGGCTTTTGATAAGGTGCTGCAACAGACTTGTGAAACTCCTTTTCAAAGAAGTGGAGCAGTAGAGCACACATGAACAGCAGATTCTAGTTTCAAAGCTCGCAGTGATGCCTGTATGTAAATCCTTTTGGAACTGTCTTTGGAAGAGCTGTGGCCTTATTCCTCTCCAGAGGATGGATCAGATGCAGTCTAAATGTTCTTTTGGACACTTTTTTAGGGTAGCCTCCTCGTCCTCATGTAAATCTTCCCTGAGCACTTTATTTTTTTCAATCTCTCAGTGGTGAGGTCCAGTCTTTCTCTTAGGTAGATGAATTAAGATCAAGTTTTAGAGAGTTGTAAAGCAATTCATAAAGCATTACATGAACTATCTTAGGTGTGTTTTGTGCATCTTTTCTTCTGATAGAGTTGTGAAAACCATCAGAAAGTGTTAGATGTTACCTGGAAGACAGAGTTGGAGCTGTGTGTTTGTGTGTTTCCCTGTTCAATGTCATCGATATCTTTGTTTCTAAATCACAGTATGAACAAATTAAACCAACCAGGAGAGGAACAAGAGGAACAATACCAGAGTGAGGTAGTCATAAATGCTACAGGGAAACAATTGAAAAACTAGAATGCAGAGGCATTAAGCTGTGCTAAACCTAGACAAGAAGGAAAGTGGTTTAATGGTTTTGTCATTAGTTTTATGATAAAACTAATGTTTTAAGATAAAACAACATTCTTATGCAAATAAAATATAAAATATGGCAAATAAGGAGTAATTAAAACTGAATAACTTGTTAAGCATTTTTTCAGCTCTGAAATTGAAATTCAGGTGCAGTTCCACTGACAGCAGCAAGATGGATTGCTTGAAGGCCACCAGTGCATTGACTACTCTGACAGAGAATTCTCTGAGTTAGTTCTCCTGCAGCATCACTGCTACTGTTATGGTGCTAGCTGGACCATTGGAAACGTTTCTTTACATTCCCTGCTTGTGTGAACTCGGCAAATTCACTGCCTTTTTGACAGGATACACGTCTTCCTTTTCCCTGTTTTGATTGAAGGAGAGAGGAAGTTGCCATTGCTGAGCATGTGGGGAGGCATGATCAGCTCCCAGGCTTGCACAGTGGCTCACAATGGGGACCAACACTACTCCTGAAGTAAAAACATGGCTTTCTAGGAACAACATGTGTAGGAGAAGCTACCCTTTCCCCCAGGGGAAGAAGCAAAGATACTTCTCTTGCATGAAGCCCTTAGGCTAATTGGGTTTCTTGATGAACACAGCACTCACTGAAATAACCTTTGTATTTTTAGTAATTTAATATTCCACAAAGACTGTTTTGGGAGTGGTCATCTTATTTGTGCAGGTTTGGAATAGTTGTAAATAGTTACTTATATGGAGCACATTTCGTATGTCATAACAGGACCTAGTTTCAGTTGATTGTTTGCTGGTTGTGAGGTTCCCCCACCCTTTCCTTTTTCATAGGCACTAAATCCTGTAGTTTCTGAGGGAATGTCTGTAACTACCTTTGAAGTGACATCTCTGGAAAGTGATGGATTTAACTTAGCATCTCTGAGAAATAGTGACATGCAGTTGGAAAACTTGACAACTTGCCCTTCTCTTCAACTTCCCTTGGTAAGACAAAGCCCATATCTATTGATAGTCGCTAAAATAAAATTCCACCATTTTTAATGCTGTTGATTCATTTATGAATTAAAAAACACACACAAACCAACAATAACTGGTACAGAACTGTACTTTTCATAAATGGGAAGAGCCGTTTCAGCAATTTCTCTTTATGGCCATGCACTTGAACAATGGCTTCATGTTTTATGCTGCACTTTTCTTAGTTATTGAATTGGAAGTAATACTCGTGAAAGGCATGTTGAGAGCCAATTAAGTGTCTTTAAGTTGTCATGCTACCTAAAGTAGAAGGCACTCCAGAAATGTGGAGAATTATAGTCCATAACACTAGCAAGAGAGGCAAACTTCAATTGGTTCAGGACTCATGCTTAGTTTGGCTGCTTATTTGAACTATCCTTTTGAAAGTCAGTTATAGCACTTCTGGTTATCTCTAAGGCACCTGCAGACAACCTTGTTCAATTCCTGAACTGTAATTCTAAACATCTGTGGCTGGAAGGGGTCAGAGATAATTAAATGCAATTGTCAGTCTGAGATACTGATGGACATTTTTGAATCCTCTTTGGTAACTGGCCTATACAGGTCTGAGGGGAATGAAAACAAGGGTTTAGTGAGAGGTGTAAAGTATTACAAGGGTAAAAGAGAGGACTGAAGAAGCCACAGCTTTTAATCAGTGCTGCTGAAATTAGAAATAAAAGAAGGAAGTCTGGCTAGGTGTCTGCATGTATATGGGTTGAAAAATCAGTTTCAAAATCCATGTATGAACAATAAAGGAGAAGGTGTTTCTTTCTCAAAGAAACTGTGGCAAAGTTTGTCTTTGGGATCTTTTATAAGAAAAGCAGTAGGACATAGAAGTGGAGGGAATCTGGGGCAGCTGTTTCCAGGGACAGGGAGAGGTCAGCAGAGCACCAGTGGGTATCCATCTGGATGGTTCCCAGTGGCAGTTACCTGCAGCTCAAAACGCTGACCAGATCTTTGTGTGAGATCAGCCCTGTGGATCCTGCTTATTGAGTGTGTTTTTCCTGCAGCACTTCAAATGTGCAGACGTGTGGATGACCCAAAAGAGAAAATGCTCAGTATCTCAATTCAGCTGTAGCAGATGAAGGACAGCCTTAGCAAAAGCTGTAGCTTTTTACCGTGATGCAAAAAAGGTTTCAAAACTACTGAATAGCACGGCAATTTCGAACTCCTAAATGCATCTGTATAAGCAGTTGGGTGCTAAAAACCTAGAGAATCAAGATGCAGAGAACAATATTGACAATAGTGATCCTCCAAAATCTTAAAAATGGGTCCAGCTACCCAAGAAAGGTAGGTCATGGTGTAATAAGACATGAGTGATTTATACCAGAATATAGAATGCAGAAACTTCTGAAAAAAGAACTTAAACCTATCCCATCATCAGCTGGGGACCAGTCCCAAAAAGCATAGGAAGAAACCTGTTTCTTCAAAGAGAAGCAGGAACTTGGAGTGATTTAAAGATCACTGTTCATTGGCCATTTTACATGGGCACTTGTTTCACTGTATGTTCATGTGTATAGCTGAAACTTAAAACGATAGTCTTCACCTTCTGAAATAACTACACGGACTTTTGTATTTCTTGGTGGTCTTGCATTTGATCTGAGTCTCTATGTTTGAATTTCCAGCACAAGTCCAGGGTAAGTTTCATTTTATATCTTGTATTTTGCAGAGGTTTTTATTGCTGCAAGAAATGGGAAAGCCTAATATTGTCATTTGCTACTAACTACTTTATGCCCACTGGAAATACAAGGAAGAAACAGAAAAGAAGGGAATGATCAGAAGTCTAAGGGGAAGCAGAATAACTATTTTTACATGGAGTTGGTTAAAGAATTTTCCTTAAGCTTTTATGGTTACAAAGGCTGCTTATTGTCAGTGTTTTCAGTGGAAAACCGCTTTTCATCCTTCAGTGGAGTAAGGTTTTAAAAAAAATTTCCATGCTATTTTAGACTAGCTAACTAGAAGGTTTTAATCAAAGGAAGGTAATTGCTTGCTTCTTTTCTTACAAGGACTTGCAGCCAGACTCAGCCAACACACAAATAGTCTCTAGCCTTAGAAACAAAAACCTCCATACAGATGTTTTTCTTAAAACTTGTCCTCTTGCCCAGGAGCCCAAAGCAGTCTTTCATACCACTGGAATCAGACTGATCATTTTTTCTTGTTGAACATGTATTTAACTGCATATTTAACTGTCTTGTTTAACACAGGTAGTTTAAGTTTCACCATCACCATTTCCATGCTGCTTGGGAGGTGTGTTAAAATTAAATTCAACCAAAGCAGGAGCTGGTAGTCTGCAGAAAGGACATGTAAAACATGGTTACACATTGCAAATATGAGAATAAGTTATGTGTCATGGTCACAAGTCACTTGAGAAAGAAAAGAAAATCCACCCAAAAAAACCCCAGAAATAAGGGAGTACTATGTATTGCCAGTGCCTCTGTAGAAGAAATTTATGCACTTTCACCCAGCATATTTGTATTCTGGCATGGTATGCTTCAGTTGGTGTAAAAAAACGACCATACCTATTTAGCATGTCTATTTTGAAGTAGCTGATGAGATCCCTGATGTTCAATACCAACTCTGTTGTGTGTGTTCAGTACCAAATCCATGATGGTATCAGCTTCAAGGAGGCCCAGTGGCTCCCAAGAATACAGCTTAATCCCACACAGTATCAGGGGTAAACCCATCTCTCTGTTCCACAGATCCATTCTCCCTCTTCTTTCTGTCCTGTGTTCCAGTGTTGCTCCTAAAAAAGTAACAGCTCAGTCCCTGACGTTTTCTAATGGAGCTGGCTGTAAAATGTCACCGATTTTCTTAAAGTTCATTGTCTACCAAGAATTGAAGAACAGTGGTTTCTAAATGAATTGAATATGCTCTGTGAAATATAAGCTCAGAAACACAGACCCGGTATTATATCCCTTTAAGGATGGTACCCAGCATACACTGGGTCTCTTTTCATCTTTAGATACACAATGTTGTGCTCTCTATTTTATGTACAAAGGAAATTAAATGTATTTTTTCTTTAAAAGATGAGATCTTCATCTATCTCCAGCTGTCAGTTCCTAATAATGTTGCCCAGAGAAGCGTTATCTGTGATTTAGTGGCTTTAGTGGACTATCTTTTGTTCAACAGAGGACAGCAGAATAAAATTTCAGCTTAATATAGCTCTTTTCATACTCCTTCTGAATAAACAGAGAAAAGAGGAGAGCAAGAGCAGAGTGTTGGGGTCCAGACTCAGGTTTCTTCTGTTTAGTAATAGATAGGGCATTTTAAGAAAGGAAAGGAAGGAAAATGAAAGTGGAAAAAAAAGGAAATAAGAGAAAAGAAGACATAGGGCAAGAAAAAAGTTTAGGGACAAAAATAGTAATAGAAAACTGTTTTTTCTGTCTGGTCCCTCTGGATAGAGTAGGAAGGAAAATTGTTTCTGTCTCAGGAAAAAACTTCTGAGCTCAAAAAATACTGTTTCAAGTCTAAATGAAAAGTCAAGTATAATATTTTGCAAGTTAGTGGTTTTATGCATACTTTTATTTGGGTGAAGTGCAATATTTTATTTCGTTTTTCATGTTTTTCCATTCTTGGTTCTTTTTCCTCAGGTAGCTTAACTCTGGAAATGCAAAACCACCACTGATCTTAAAAGTGTAGTCTTCACTTAAAAAACTGACAGCACAAAATTGAACAGTGAGGTGGACAGAACTGGCTGAGCAGCAGATCCCAGAGAGTCGTGAGCTGGAGGACTGGTGCTAGTGGTGCCCCCAGGGGACAATACTGGGCCTAGTATTGTTTAACTTGTTCATCAGTGACTTGGACGAGGGGACAAAGAGCCTCTTCAGCAAGTTTGCTGATGATTCAAAACTGGGAAGAGTTGCCACTACCTCAGAGAACTGTGCTGCCCTTCAGAGAGATCTTGGCAGGTTGGAGAGAGCAGAGCAGAACTTCCTGAAATTCAACAAAGTCAAGTGCAGGGTCCTGCACCTGGGGAGGAATATCTCCAAGCACCAGTACAGGCTGGCACTGACCTGCTGGAAAGCAGCTCTGCGGGGAAGGACCTGGGGGTCCTGGTGGACAACAGGCTGTCCATGAGCCAGCAGTGTGCCCTTGTGGCCAAGAAGGCCAGTAGTGTCTTGAGGTGTATTAGGAAGATGCATTAGGTCGAGGGAGGTGATCCTGCCTCTCTACTCAACCCTCATGAGGCCACAACTGGAGTATTGTGTCCCATTCTGGGCTCCTCAGTACAAGAGCATCTCTTATGAGGAAAGGCTGAGTTGTCTCAAGAAGAGACAACTGACAGGGGCCTCATCAATACATACAAGTATCTGATGAGGGGATGCCAAGAAGATGGAGCCAGGCTCTTCTCAGTGGTGCAAACTAATAAAAGAGACAATGGGCAGAAACTGAAGCACAGGAAGTTCAACCTGAATACAAGGAAGAGCTTTACTGTGTGAGTCACTGCACACTAGAACAGATTGCCCAAAAAGGGTGTGGATTCTCCCTCACCGGAGATGATTGAAGAACCATCTGGATGCAATCCTGTGCCATGTGCTCTAGGATGGCCCTGCCTGAGCAGGGAGGTTGGACTGATAACCCACTGTGGTCCCTTCCAACCTGACCCATTCTGTGATTCTGTGAAAATGCTTCAACAGTTTCCAAAACTTACCACAAAAAGTGTTCTCAATAAGAGTAAAGGTCTGTCAAAATAGGTCTTCCTCAATGAACAGACTGAAAAATGTCAGTCAACCAGATTTAAAAAAATGAACTGTAAACGATCTTTTATCAGTGTTCAGCAGTCCATTCCATTGTTACCTGGTGAATGCTGATGCTGCTTACTGAGGAGGATGTGATTGCACACCTCTGTGGCTGCATGTCCCAGCCTTCTCCCCACCAGATGTTCATGCCTGCATTTGGAAATTGCACAGTTGCAATTTAACAGAGGATTTTGCTACTCAGTAACTTGTAAGAAAAAAAAGTTTTTTGTTAAGTGGGCTGAAGTTTCTGACTAATCCAGGTTATTCAGACTCTGCAAGAAAAAGCTGGATATGGAAACCTGTACTTTGTATGGACAGACCCAGTTGCCTGGGCAGTGATTTTGAATACGAATAGGAGCAGGAGACCTTTATGTCTTATCTTTCATCTGTTCAAGAAGATTTCTTACCCCTGTAATGAATTATTCACAACAAAAATTAAAAATTGAGCAGTCTTTGTCCCTTGAAGCTACACAGGGTTGTGCAATGTTACCTGACAGGTCCATTTTTCTCACACATACTGCACATGATCTTAAAACTACAGATACTATTTGCCAGCAAAGTCAGATTTACACATTACTACCTTAGATTAACTTCACTCACTCGACAATATCCTCTGCATGTATCACATCATATAAAGTTACTCATCCTTGAAGTGCCTATTGTTTCCCCCCACCTTCTTTCTTAGCAGTAGAAGGATGCACAGGATATTCTACAGCCCCCAGAGGTTAAAAACATCAATATTTCTTCTTCCAAAAAGTTTATTTTCTTAATTTTTTTTACAGTTCAGTCACTGGCATGCACTGTGCACTTTAACAGCAACATATTCTGTACAGTCTTTATGCATTTCCCTTTCTGTGTGTTCAGATAATGTGAAGAAACTCGTGGGGGAACAGGTGTTAGTTCTCTTCTGTGCCCTCTGCCCAGAGATGCTGTGATCTAGGAACTGCTGCAGCATTCAGTGAAAGTATCTCTGTGCATTGTTTTTTTGTCCTTGGAGAAGTTTCTTGCCCTCTGAGGATTCATCGCTTTCTGCTTGCTTTCCACAAGAGGTGTAGCATAAGACCTGAAATTTGGAAAATACATAACACCTTAATGTCTCTTGTACGTTGTCATATGACTGTAAAGCTCTTTTTTAGAGGGCCTACATTATCCACCAAATACATGTAGAGACAGAAACATACATGTGTAGTTAGGCAGCCCCAAAGACTGCATTTCCTGCTCTGCACACACACAATGGAGAGCTGAAGCATAGTGTCCCTTCACAGTCACTGCCCTGTCAAGGTGGAGACTTGCAGGGATCACTTCTGAGGGATGAGGATGGTTGCCTTAGCAGGAACTTGGCCTCTCTCCCTGAACCCTCTGGTACAGGGTTATCAGCTCTGAATGAGTTTGTAAATTAGGGCAACTCTGATGTTGCCATGTTGGGTTTTTTTAAAATTTATTATTTCTTCTTTCATTTGAAAAGCTTTAGTCTTTCTCAGTAAATTAGCATTATTACAAATATCAGCAAACATCTTAGTGTGTTGACTAGTGTTGAGATAGAAACTGCAATCCCAGCACTGCCTACTATAGAGGTAATGTATGTAAGTTACCTTTCTGACAAAATCTGGGAACATGGCATGGACAAAGGAAAGTCATGCTATAGGCAGGACTGAAAGCAGTCTTGTCTGTTGGATGAAATAAGGAAATACACCTTTCCTACTTCAAAAGCAATATTCTTCTTAGACCATCCTTCAGCCAAAGCTTATGTTGTATGGGCAATAAGGTCAGAGGATCCATAGTCTCCTCTAAGTCATCAGGGAGCAATACAAAGATACTTTCTGCCATTAAAGATAACCTTGTGTACAGCAAGGGTACGAACAGTGTGTCAGCAAACTGGCCCTTTGAGACTACTTTATTGATGCTGCTTCAGGTTTCTTGTAACATGCAAAACAGCATTATTATTACAGTGGAGAACTGGCACAGACCTTTCAGGATTATGTATTAAAAGCAGCAAGTCAAATACCATCTGCCTAACATGATAAATTCTAAGTATTATTCCAAAGAGGTTTGCCTGAATCTCCACTGCAGATCACACAGAGGCAGCTGCAAGTAGTTTTTACCCTCAGCCCCCTTCCCATCACTGCTTCTCAGCCTTTGGCTAAGATCAAGTGTAGCATCAGTTGAAGTCTTGGCTTGTGCTCTCTTTGTGGACGCTGTCCTGCCCTGGCAGCAGGCTGGGCTAAGTGACCTCCTAGCTCTTATCCATCCGTACCTACTATAAACCTGGCAGCTTTTAGGAGTCAAGTCCCGTTTAACATACCTTCCAAGTACAGCTGAGATGCATTGGTCTGAATTACTTCTGTCTCCTAAGGCAGGTGGGTCTCTTGTGTTCTAGTGTGGGAGAAATTGCAGTGTAGCTTGAACCCTTCTGTTGGAAGTCAAAAACATTTATCTGTAACAGCAGATTCTTTACTTTCTTTTTTAAATTGTTTTAATGCCTAGAGGAAATAAAACCTCAAAATCTTTGGAAGAAGACAACACAGTTAAGTCCTCTGAGAGTTTTGCACCTCTGTGTGAATAAGTTCTGGGGCTAGGCAAAAACATCTCTGACATAGGAAGACCTTAAAATTCTATGATAATATGTTCATATTTGTCTAGGTTTGGTAGTTGTAAGCTCTGGATTTAGGATGTTAAGTATCCATGAGGGACACTGTAATTGCCAGGCAGACTAAGTGCCTGAAGACCTTATCTAATCCTGGGTTTTATGCACAGGTCTATTAACTTGATCTGGGTGTTTTGTTTTGGGTTTTTTCCTAAGTCACTCATGGAACAGGAAATAATATATATTTTGCTGGAAGAAATCATAAAATGATATAGTGGAACCTTGTATGTAACTCAATTAAAGGAATTTTACTCCAGCATTCCTGAACCAAACAAAGTAACTACAGGGTATCTTCCAGTCTTTGTGTTGGCACAGATCACTTGAAAATTCCACCTTTGTCTCTGCAGCTGTCCTTAGTAGAGGATGTGGAGGATGCTGTGAATTTGCCTTTCACCTGGGGAGGGCTGCCCATGTGTGCTTCAAAGCCACTTTCTGGGGTAGCACCAGTCCCTTGGCATAGGGAGGGTGCAGGAGACTTCTGCTGCAGAAAACTTCTGTCTGGCTTTTATGAGATGGCAGCAATGTATTCCAGAGTGTCAGTCTCTCAGCTGATTTTGTCTCAAAGATCTGTCTGGTCTAATGACACAAGTTGTGCACGTTTTGTTCACTGTCTTGCTGCTGCTTTCAGGATGTGATTTTTCTATTTTGGTTGGCTGGGTGTGGAGGGAGTGTTCCTATGCCTTAGGGAACACTGCAATTAGATTCGCTCAAAACAATCATGATTAATAATTATGACTGGTTTGTTACTAAAAAAAGGTAGAAATAAATAATAAAACACAGTTAATCTGAAGGCAATCTCCATCTCTGTCTCTTTGAAGAGCTTTGAACAGACCTAGGAGCATTTGGGCTCTCCTTAGGGGACAGCAAAGCCCTCATTTCTGTACATGGCAGTGAGCCTTGCTCCAGTGTAAGTATTTGGATGAGTTCTCTGACAGAAGATCTTCGTTTACCAGTTGGTGACTTTTGTTAGGTGAGTCCCAGATAATTGCAGCAGCTGGGCAAATCTCAGCTGTGTTCCAAATAATTAGCAAGAGTATTTGAATCAATAATGGCAGGGAAGCCACTGAGACAGCTTTCTTCAAATAAATCACCGAATAAACACTGAAAATTTTCAGTCCAAGTGGAATCTGTTTTCTGAGGATAGCTTCTTTCTCCCTGTGAGTACATGGCCTCAGGCCTGCAATGTGGAGTAGAAGCTGTTACTACCTGAAATCGCACTTCATTATCCCATTAGAAGCTGAACTAGAGAAGTGTCATGCTAGCCTCTGGCCCCGCTGCTCCTGCTGATGAAGGGGGCAGGGGATGTTTTTGTGTCAGGAGGTAGTGCTGAGCTGGGTAGCTGCTGTTTGCACTGCTGGCTCTCCACAGAGACGTGGCCAAGCCGGGGAAAGCAATGGAGGCGAGAGTGGGTACGGGGCAGAACGGTGACCCTGTGTGCTGGGAGGGCTTGACACAACACTGCCAGCTGCTCAGTGGCAGAGACACACTCCTGTCTGCAGAAATGGAATATACTGTGCAGCAAGGGCCTGTCTGGCAGCCTTGCTGTCAGTCTCTCCCAGGTACTGAAGCTCAGAGCCATGGTCCTGGCAGTGCTCCTTCACTATGACCAGTCTGTTCAGGGCACAGAGGGTGTGCAGGCTGTGCCATCCTTGTGGCACAACATCTTTGGAGCTTTGAAAAAAATCTCCTAGCTTTTATTTATATATACACACACATATTATATAGTCAGTTCACTTTTGACTTTGTTTCACAGGAGCTGAAAAACTCAGCTCATTCAAGCACAAGTGAAAGTTCTTTAAATTAAAGTCATCTCTTAAAAATGGAATGAATTCTTATATCCTGTAGGTGAAACAAAAGGTAATCTTCCCTCTGCTTTATTTTTCTGGAAAGATAACTCATGTTTCTGAGTTTACTAAGGAACATGCTTCCATGTTCCCAAAGGACTAATTCCTTAGCCCATAATACAAATTCTATACTTAAACGATCTCTTGATCAATAACTAGAACATCAAGTGAATGTGCTGGGTTTGTACATAAAGATATCCTCTTTATCTAGCCTCACTATGAAGTTGTTGTATGAAGCTTGCAAGTTGCTACAAAATGTCTACCTCAAAAGGGTTTTCTGATGTAAATGTCTGATTTAAAGAGAATCAGAAATCTAGGGACAGCTAAATGTGTGGTTAAAATTCTTTTGGTCATCCATTTCTTCTCTGAAATTTGGAAATTAACATTTTGGAGTCCTCATTAAACAGCCTTTTTCCTAAGAAGAAAAACTCTTTCAACAGTCCAAAACTTTTGTGTGTACAAATTGGAAACAGAAAGGCATTTTAGAAGCACAGAATCATCAAGGTTGGAAGAGACCTTTAAGACCATCAAGTCCAACCATCCACCTAGCACTACCACTGCAGCCCCTGAACCACTATACCAATCACCCAGCTCTTCTGAAAAGACAAAGAAAAGCCAACTCGCAATTAAAGCTCCTATTTTGAATACCTAATGCATAAACAGGAATTGCCATAACTTACTATTTGGATATGTCTTTCGAACCACAGCAGAAAATCAACATGTTTCAGATGTGACATAAAAGCATTTAAGGCTAGATAAAGTTTATCGTGACCTACTATTATATGAATAAACTGTAATTTTATTTAGTACTTTTCCATCATTTTGAAGAGCTCCCCTGCATAAAGTCTGTCTGATATCATCCATAGGCTGATTTATTTATATTTTTTAGCAGAATTGCAAGTGCATTGAGGATTTGGAGCAAGGAAAGTTTAATGTTTGGATAATTAACTCCTTGTTTTCTTAAATGCTCTTGGTTTTAAATTCTCAGCTGGCTTTGTGCAATAGAGACTAATTGGGTATTCACCTCTTGTCTGGAACGAGTATTGGAGCACCCGAGCCATGCATCGATGGAGCTGCAGGTCCCCTCAGGAAGGACAACTTACCCAGCCTGTGAACTGGTCTCCAGGGCCTCTTAGGAGCAGCAGGCAATTGGCAGAACTTTTGTGGTGCCTAGGTACTGGGAGGCTTGCACTTTGGGGGAGTCTCTGGCTGCTGCACATGTGGTGAACCCCAGCTCTGCATGTCTGCTGCGTCGGCACTCTTATGGCAAGGAAAGGGCTGTGAGGACCTCGGATAGTAACTAAGGTGGACAATAGCATGGGAAATTTGGGCACTACTGGGCTAGACTTTTAATCATGCTGAAGGGCTGGAAGATTGAAGGATGGGCAGGAGAAAGGCTCTCTTCCCTTTGGCTGGACTGAGAGAGTAATGGTCATCTAAAGAACTAGACTGAGCCTTGGTTGTTAGTGTTGTGTAAAGGGAGGAGATAATGAAAAGAAAGCAAATGTCTTGTATCCCCAAACGCCTTTCAGATTAAATCACTGTTTGTGGCTAATAGGAAAGCTGGAAATTCTGTTCCACTAGGAATAGGGGAGTGGAATGAAAGCCCAAGTGTATTTTTAGCACCCCTTGTAATCATGTCACCTTTTGAAATGAAAGCATTAGTGCATTAGAGCGGAGAAACTGGGGAGAGGACATCTTCTACCAAGAGAAATGTCATGCTCAGAGTGTATTGACTGAGTCACACATTGACTGAGTGATATTTGTGCTGGCCAGGACAGACCCATCTCCCTGCTGCATGCTTCCTCCCCCTCGCAGCTCCTCAGTTTTATTTGGCTTCCTGCTTCGTGTATCTCTGCTGGTTGTCTCCTCATGCATCTCTTCTCAGGTGATTCTACCTCCAAACTATATCCAGATGGAACAGAACCCAACACATGCAACATGCTTTCACCCAGTTTCCTGCCCAGAGGATCAGCAGCCCTGGCTAGGCGACATTACATGCCTTCCTGGAAGCTATTTAGCAATGGCTTTTTCTTTTATCTTTTTTTTCCTAAGAAGAAAGCATATCTAACACAAGGAAGAGAGCAGGTTATCTGTTCAACAGTGAATGTTTATTTGCTGTTTGCCTCTGAAATGCCAATGAGCATTTGTGCTGTCTGGTTTGAACTGACTATTGGCCTTAGAGAAATTACTGATGCTGCTCTTGAATGAAATTGTCCCTAACTTTCTAAGGAGGTAGAAAAAGTCTGTCACTGTCTCCCTTTGTAATCACAGACACATCATCGAGGGACCTTGACAGGCTTGAGAGGTGGCCAATGCAAACCTCACGAGGTTTAACATAATGAAGTGCAAGGTCCTACATCTGGGTTGTGGCACAGCTACAGGCTGGGTGGGGAAGTAATTGAGACCAGCAGTGAGGAGAAAGACTTGGGAGTGATAGCGAATGAGAAGCTCACCATAAGCTGGCAGTGTGCACCCACAGCCCAGAAAGCCAATTGTATCCTGGGCTGCACCCAAAGGAGTGTGGCTAGCAGGTCCAAAGAGGTGTTGCTCTCCCTCTACTCTGCTCTTGTGAGACCTCACCTGGAATGCTGCATGCAGTTCTGTTGTCCTCAACATAAGAAGGACATGGACCTGTAGGAGCAAGTCCAGAGGAGGCCACAAAGTTGACAAGAGGACTGGAGCATATCTCCTATGAAGACAGGCTGAGGAAGTTGTGGATGTTCAGCCTGGAGAAGAGAAGGCTGTGTGGAGACATAGCAACTTTTCAATATCTGAAGGGGCTACAAGGGAGCTGGAGAGGGACTTTTTGTTAGGAACTGCAATAATAGGACAAGGGGTAATGGATTCAAACTGAAGGAGGGAAAGTTTAGGTTAGATATTAGAAAAAGGGTTTTACTGTAAGAGTAGTGAGACACTGGCACAGGTTGCCCCCACCCTGGCAGTGTTCATGACCAGGCTGGATGAAGCCTTGAGCAACCTGATCTAGTGAGGTTCTCCACTGTACTGGCAGCAGACGTGTGATGTTTCTGCAGCATGCCAAGACCTTGGTCTCATGTTTACACCACCTCCTGCTGCATGACAGCCGCCCATAAGATTAATCAAGCCACATTGCTGGCTTTCTCCTCTTTCTTGTATGTTTTCACTTGACATACAGCTTCATGACTTGACTGAAGATAGAAACGGAAAAGTTCACGTGAAGAGTATGGGGATTCCCTGAGAGCAGCCAGGTCACAAGTCCAGCAAGCAGGCACCAGTGGGGAGCTGGGCGGGTATGGGCAGCAGCATGGTCCTGCAGCCACTGTGCTGCCCCTGGAGCTCCAGAGAGAAGATGTGTCTTCTGCCTGTCTCCCAGGGCAAGGTGATGCTCCTCCAGCAGCAGGGGAGGGGTGTAGGTTCAGAGGCAGCCACAGGCAGACTGCCTGCCTGGTGGTGTTTTTTTGGGAGTTGCTTTTTTTTGGGTTTTCTTAGCCTGATCATGGACGAAGGCATTTTTCAAAGAGTAAATGTAGCTTTAATATATAATTTATTCTTTTTTTTCCCAGGCACCAGGCCTATCAAAAGGGTCAGCACAGATCTCCTCCCTTGCTTCTTTTTTTCATCTTACCTGGCTGTTAATGACAACCATTTCTATTTACACAGCACTCACCTAAGGATCTCCCGGTACTTTTCTAAAGATGGATATCTGTTTTCAACCTCATTTTGCAATGGTGAAACTAAGAAGTAGATGGGTTTGTGCAATGAACTTCTAGCAGAACAGCTGTGCTGAGGTGAAAAGAGGTGAGGCTGGACAGCCTTCCTCAGCCTGCACCTGTACCTCCACCTCCCCTTCTTCCAGTAAAAGTGGGTTATTTTCATCCAGAGTTGCTCTCTTGGTGACTTGGAATCATTGTACAAATTTGGGCCATGGCTTTGTCATTCACTTGTGTGCACATCAGTATGGTACCTTGCTAAAGCATCCCCAGTGCCACCCAAGCGAGGCCTCTCTGGTTCCTCAGTGACACATGGCTGAATTAGGGAGCAGGCCTGCATACACATAAACATTTGCTTTAGGGACATACCCATCATTTCAAGTGGAATTACATACTTACCTTACTAAATTACTCTAGGCTTCATTTAAGTATGTAATTAAGAATTATATAGTCAAAGATAACCATTGGGGCTTGCTGTCCTGCTTCCATTTCCCCAACAACACAACCAAGTTACTTGTGCTCTTTTCTTGTTCTGCCTGGGTAATGTTTCCAGCTGCTGGGATCAGGGTGTAGTGGAGACAGGAGGAGAGACAGAGCATACAAACCCATATGAACAGCCCTTTGCTCTGGGTAGCCATCTCAAAACATGGGAGCATTTCAGACGTCCAAATATAGCTGAAGAAGCTTAATTAAATGTTGCACAGGGTCAAATCCTGGCTGTCCTCCAACTCAAAGTCTTTCTTCAAGGCATCTTTCCCCCTGTGGGTGGGTCAGTAAGGATCCAGCCACAGTTGTCCTCAGCTAAGCTGGTGGCAAGGCTGTGTCCCAGAATCACTGCCTGGCCAAGGACTGCTTGGTGTTTAGCAAGCTCAGCTTTGCAGACTGAAGCCCTTGTGCACCTCCCCTGCCAGTGGTTTCTCCAAATTCCGTCAGCATCTCAGGGGACAGCACTGGGCAAGGCAAGCTGCCCCTCCCTTGTGGTTAAACCAGTATTGAAGGCTATGAACAAATAGGGCTGACTGGGCACTGTGACCACAGCCTGCCACTGGAGACTCCCACATGCAGAATGAGCCCAGGAAGATAATTTTGCTTGGATATCCAGACTCTGGGAGGGGAATGGGTCTGAACCAGTAACAGTCACAGGTGATGTCACGTGTCCATTAGCTCCTAGATGCTGGTGTCTCCCAACAATGCATTTCAGAGGGAGAGCTTCCCTAGTTCCTACGTGATTTTGGCAAACTTTGGCTATGGCATGAGAGCAGTCAGCGGAAAGATGTATTGCCTCCTAAGGAAAGGAGTATTGTGCAACTAGCACTTTGGTGATGCCCACTGCTGTCCTCTCTTGTCACCCCTCTAATCTTTCTCATTAAGTCCACATGACCTTTATTTGTAAAGATGGGGAATACAGGTTAAGGAGCTAAAAGCCATTTAGTGTTTGCATGATTTTTAAATACTAGAGGCAGGTTTGGGGCCAGTTTATCCTTTTCTTCTAATGATTTGCACTGCCTTTGCAGGGCAAATTTGCCCAAGCTCAGAGAAGGTCTGCTTTGGGTTTTTTTAAGTTTTTGTTGGTTTGCTTTTTTCCCTTTAATAATGGTTCCTTGCTCTCTGCTCCTTTCTCCCTTGACCAGACCAAACCTGATCCTCTTGCACCACCATCTCCCCCTTTGGGCTCCTCAAGGTGTTACTGCTGGTGGGATGTGGTGGTAGGCAAGAACTACTGCATGGACCCGTTCCCATGGACAGCTCTTCCTCTGCTTATGTTGCAGGGACAGAGGGATGTCCCACCACCTGAGCAGGGCTATAAGAGATGGCATCTTGTGCACGTGCTGTGCAGACAAACAGCAGCAGTTGTCAGAAGTCCTCTCTTCTGATGTTGGCATTGTCACAAAACCTTGGAGAAGGGCTGTACCTCCTCCAGGCTGTCTTCTTGCACAAGTCACACCATCTAAACACATTGAGTAATCCCTGCCTCAGGCTCAAAAACTCCTGCTTGAAATAGAGTATATCAGTTAAAAATATTAGATATTAATTTTAACATCTTGAGTTACTGAAAGCTGGCTATGTTCCAGAATGCGCTGTGACTGAGGCTGGTTGCTCCCACAATTCAGCATTTGGGGCCTAACTCTATCCAGTTCTTGGCTCCTGCCAAATGGCACTTGTCTGTTAGGGTATTTCCAGGTCTAAAATCCCATGGTCCCCTAAGAGCTTTCTCCTAGGCAAGTCCAGTGATGGTGACCTCCCTTTATCTGCAGAAACATATCCCCCAGTGCTATTTGGATGTTGCCTTATTCATGGTGGCATGGTTATGGCTAATGAAATTTTTGCTGTGCTCTGTCAGACCCTTTCATTTCCATGGTGGATGGAATGACTCTAGGTGGTTTGTGTAGTTTTACAAAGATTTTTTTTTTATTCTTGGGAGATGAACTGCATCATGGCTGGTATGTATTCTTGCTTTCTGCAGCAATGAGCTGTTTACAGGTTGGTGTTTTTCTCTCTAGTAAAGTGCAAACAAGCTTGGACAATAATTTAATGGTGTCGCATACAGTATGTCTCATATTAAAGGAGAATCAAACCATATATCTAAAAAGATGTCTTTGGAGCAGGCACTCACTCCAGCCTACATTGGAACGGAAGATTCCTGGCCCACAAAACAAGCACTATATTTAGTGCCCTTGGACTAATCTGGTTCTCACAGTAAACCTAAAAATGCTGCTTCCACTATTTAAACAGAGGATTGCTTGCCCACACTGAGTAATTTCCACTTCTTTTTTTCAGTCCAGATATTCCAGTGACAAACTTTGTGTTGCTTCAGTGTTACTGTTCAATTCATCCTATGCATTCGCTTCAGTTCTCCACAGCTTTTAGCAGCTCTGCTGTTTGAACACAGCTTCATCCCACATCTCATTCCTGCATAACTCCTCTCTCTGAAATAAGCCAGGGAAAGGCAGGTTTGTGTGTGCCTTTGAATGAGAAGCAGCTCTTTCCAAATTCCTGCCCATCACACGGCTGTTCAGTGTCTATTCAAGGTTGGTTTTTTTGGGGGTTGTTTGGGTTTTTTTTACAGAGGTGCCTCCTTGCCTCTGATCTTCTGATAGCAAATGTCTCCTTTCATGTCCTACATCAAGGCGGCTGCTTAGGCCTCCTATCCCATTTGCTCATCTTTTTAAAGCTGTGCCAAACATATTAATACCAGGCAGTGCTGCCCTGGCCCCCTTGGCATAATTCCAAATGTGAAGTCCTCCCTTTGCCTACATGGCCAGGGTTTCACTGTGCAGGCTCCTTCCCAGCCCCATGTGTGTGGGTGGTAGTGGCACTATCCAAGGCATGGCCTGTCCTATTTACTGTTCTCAGGCATCCAGAGATGGATGACTTCTGGCCCAGCTGGCTCTGCTGCATCCATCTCTAAATGCATCCTGCTGCCCTCTAGTGAGAAATGCCTGTGGTCCAAACCCAGCATTTGAGACCAGAAGGAGAAGGGGTCCCATGGAATAAAATGTCTGTTGTATGCAGACAAGGGTGCATTATCAGAGCATGGCTGAAGCACCTGCTGCTGACCACAGTGCCCATCTCCTTTGGGTGTGCATGCCACCTCTTCCTCCAGGCTTTGTGGGGTACTGGTCTACTGCCTCCAATTCACATGCTCACAGGTAAGTTTTATCCTCAGGCTAAATATACTGCAAACCCATTGAAAATCAAGAGCAGACTGACAAGGCTATAAAGGCAACAGAGGGGAGTGGGGGAAGGTGCAAGATATGTGACAGGTGATTATAGTTAGGGATTTTCTTCCTCTTTATCCTGGTGTAGCTACATGCAAGCCAGTTCAACAGCTTGGTATGTGCCCTGGTGTAAATAAATTTAGCTGCAGTATTAGTATGAATGTTGCCCCATTGCAATACAGAAGGAGAAGCTTCTGATCATCTACACCTGTAGTGCACAGGAGGGGTTTATCCAACTGAGTGATGCCCTGCAACACACCGCTGATGCCCAAGTTGTTAAGGCAGGGGAGGATCCGGTCACTCTGCATTACTGACAGCCCCCCTGGGCAGCCAGAGTACTGCGCAGTGTGACAGCTCTTGCTGGCTCCGGCTTAGCTAGCGATGAGTCACCTTGAGAGCTTGACTTCTTGATAAATCCTGGAAAAACCAGGGCAGTTAAATGTCAGCCAATGGGGAAAATTTTCAGCTGGGGTAAGTTAAACTAGCCCTGCAGCTGTCAAGGACACTTGGCCACCAACCACCCACCTCCAGACCTGGCTGGGTCAATAACACTCGCCTGCCATAAATTTGCTCTGGTACGACTGGAGGAGTGGTCCACATTTTTTAAGGAAAGCTGGAGATGCTGATACTGTTTTCTCTCTCCTGAGCCCTTAGAATTTGTCTTATTGCTGAGGTCAGGTAGGTAAAGAAAGAGGCATTGTCTTCCCCTGCTTCTCAGGAATATAGCTGCAGGTAAAATGAGAAAATGCCTTAGTTTTTGCCTAATCTATGGTTCTTTCCAGGTTTTCAGCTGTCTTTTAGTCACTTTAAAAGCTGATAGGGATTATTGATCTCATTTACCCTCTGTATATCTTGGCTGATTCTTTATTTGGAAACTGGAGTCTTGAGATACAAAGGAAAAGGAAAACTCATCTCATGGACTGGAATGAAAATGTACGTTAGAGTCTCTGAAATCTAAGAGATGGCTTTGTGTTTCCATGGGTTGTGCTGAAATACTGAGTCCCTAGCACAGAGGGGACCATGACCCACTTCTGTGCTGTGGAGTGGACTCTGGCCTCCAGATCCTCTAATAAGAACCTCTTTTGCTACCGCCCTTGTGTGCTTTTCTTTGGCTTACCTGAGCTCACAGCTCTGGGGAATAGCAGTTCCCACTCAGGAGGAAAGCTGCAGCCAGTGTTTCTGCGTCTGCCCAGGCAGCTCTTCCCCTTTATGGCAGGTCTTGATGGTTCTAACTGCAGTGTAAGAGAGATGCCTTACCCTTTATTTACAGTTAGCTTTGCACAAGCTTCCCTCAGAGCTGCATCTCTCATTTTAGGTCTTTTAAGTGGGCTTGATGGTCAGTCCTAAAAGCACTGTGGAAAAGTAAAGAATATGGTTGACTCTTCAATACTAGGAGCAGTGAGAGCCACCTTTTCCAAAAGCTGTGCTGAAGAGCAAGATAAGTTTCAGATGACTCACCTGCAGGAAAGAAAAAAAAAAGTAAAATAATTCCTAATTCTGGACACTTCTTGACCTACTTCCAAGCCGTGTTTCTTCCCCACCACCACCCACTGTGAGAGCACAAGCTTTGCAAGGAAAATTGCTGTGTGACTGTTAATAGTTAAATGCAATTGTGTTTATTGGATGTTTTGGAAAACATAAAAAACAGCTAAGTGCACAGACAGACTGTTGCATCCAAATGATTTACTGCTTTGCCTTTTATAGCTCTTGATTACATCAGGTTGCTGCATCAATATCTTGTCTGTACAGTCTAGTCTGATGGGCCAGCAAGGCAAAGAATATTGCTGCTGGATGGTTTTCCAGGTGGTGTGACAATTAAAATAGCTTTCCAAAGGGATTTAGGGCCTATCCCCCAAAGCTAGGAACCAATTTAACCTCATGCATGTTTTCAGATGCTTGTTCAACCCATAGATCTAAAACAAAAATACACTGTTTTAATGACATATCCAGGGTATTTTGTGATGCACTGCTTAGCTGTACTTGAGTAAAACTCTCACCTGAGTGTTTAACTACATTTGTCTTTGATCCAGGTTGCAGTCAAGCTGCTTTGATCCAGCTGTCCATAGCAAGGGATGAGTGAGGGCTGTGAACCAGGGTCTGGACACCAAAGCCTCTAGGATATGATGATGTTTGAGTCCAGTCCAGAGAGAGGCACCAGTAGCAGTGCCTTTCTCCAGGCTGAGATTCACAGGCTTTATCTCCTTCAAAATATCAGTAGGGTAGGATTCAAAACTTAGTGCCCCAGTACCACATCAGGGCTGTCTTTGCACCTGCAAGTCTCATGGTCCTTCTGGAAGAGTGTCCTTCTGCCTGCCTAACTGCTGAGGGAGTGTGTGATGGGATTTGACTTTGAGGGCCCAGCAAAGTGCAGAAAAGGAGCAGATTCCCAATGTTCTTATAGCTCCTGCAAGGCCAGATCTGAATCCAAAGGAGAATTTGTCATGTATTAGAAAACCTACCCTGCCCTGATTTGGTCTCTTCAGCAGACAAACCAGCTTTTCCTGTAGAATGCAGGAGGCAGCAGAGTGAAGGTAGCTAAGGTGATGTGCTCAACATATTACCTCCATTGTGGCCCAAGCAGCTGGGATATGAAGAGAGATGGGAAGGGGCTTGGTGCACTCAGAAAGAGCTTTCCTTAATGTAGGCAGAAAAAGTGGGGCTAGAAAAGCAAACACTAAAGCAGTTATCTTGGTGAAAGAGGCAATAGTTGTGACCTTAAGCCCCAGACAACAAAGAATGGGGAAGGCAGGGAGAAGACAAGGAGGCTCCCTGGTGAAAACCATTTTCATCAAGATTTCAATTTCCTACTGTAGTCAGAGCTTCTGCCTCATTCATGTTCCTCTCTAAATCAGATACACTTCATACTCCTGCTCTTTGGCTGTGCACTAGACACAAGGAGTGACGACAGGAAATTGAACACAGGACTGCATGTCTGCAGCTGTGGGGAATGCGACCAAGGGTCTCTTTCTGGTGGCTCCAGAACTCACAGAAATACAGTATAGAGCCTCAGATCCAATTTCCTGCTCTCCTTTATCCTGGGTGTACATGCCAGTCAGAGCGACCTCCTGTCATTATCAGGTGATCCATCATATTAAAACAAGGGGGAAGCAAAAAACCACAGCAGAAAGGAAAATTAATGCATTGCAGACTTTGAAGTACTTCCCCTTTCATCCTAGCCCATAAAAATTTGATTTAGTTTTGTATCCTGGCTCAAGGGTTTCTCAGTGTTCCAGTGCTCTAATCTGATTAGTCCAGTTTGGACACTGGTGGAAACCAAGCAGTACCTGCACCCACATGTTCTAACCTGGCTCACACTAGCCTTCCTTTCTGCAAAGGCTCAAGGCAAGTGCCTTGCAGGGTGGTCACTTCACCTGTGCTGGCTAGCACCATTCAGTGCCAGGGAAGCAGGAGAATTCTTGCTGCCCCAGGCAATCCCCCTCCCCACCATCTTAATTAAATAATAAACAGAGTGTAATGCCAGGGTGGCCAGTGACCTTGTGCCAGGCTAGCATGTGAAGGAGGAGAACCTGCAGCATCCAAGGGGGATGTAGGCTGCGTCAGGAGGACTCCATGCATGTTGTACTCTTCTTGTTGAGAGTCTGAGACAGTGCCAGTGGGACTGCAATAGCTTCCAGTCCAGTTCAAGATCAGGAGCAAGCCAATGACCTGTTTGTCTGTGATTTTGCCTTTTTGCAGCAGGCATCAACTCAGCAGTTGTCATTAAAGGTCTATTATGCTCCATGAGGGTGCTGGTGGCTGTGATGTTCTGATCAGAGTCCAAATTTCATTCTGCTTAAGTGAATTCCCCCTGGAAGGTGTTGGATGCAGCACACTGCTTCCTGCCCTCCACCGCTGCACTGCTTCTTCTGGCTCTTCAGTGGCTCTCATAGTGTGGCATGGATTATACTGCTCACCGCGACAAAGTTCCAGCTGATTTCATAGGATCCAAATTTGGCTTGATCTCATCATAATCTGTACTCTGCTCCAGTAACTGGAAGCTCCCTGCACCTCCCTCTGTGTACTGCAGGAGCACTGGGCTGGTTGGGACGTTGTTGCACTTGTCTCTGTAAACGCATCGGATGAGGGAGAGTTCCCACATTGGTAGCTGTGGATGTGGGTGAGGACAGATTGTCCTCACGTTCTCTAGCTGTCCAGAGGTCATGAGTTTGCATTTCCTGAATTGGTCTTACAAGATGTAGGGACCCTTGACCTGGCCAAGAGCAGTGAATGTTTGGACAGTTCAGACAATGCCTGGAGGCTGAGACTGGGTGCTTGATGCTTCAACAGCCAAAGCACTCAGACTCAGAGCTCTGCCCTCGCTGCTGCTGAGAGGTGCAGGAGTCTTTTCCAGGCAGTGGAGCCTAGAGGAAACATGAATGTGTCTTGCATACTGTGTATTGGTGAGAGATCTGTGAAGGAAACTTCCCCCGCTCAGTATCTCAGCATCCTGGGAGGTTTCTGCAACAAGGACTGGCACTAGTCTGCCTGCTTTCATCAAAGAAAATAGGTCACCTGGTTTGGACTGTTTTGTCTCATCTCCTTCCCCTGTGGTACCTGGGGTAAGGGGGAAGACTCAGTAGCTGAGAATGAACCCGCAGCTGCAATTGCATTCAGGAGAGGAAGGTTTCACATCCCCACCTTCTGTGATGAAAACTTCTGTCATAAAATTAATCGGTGATTTCACACTTCCTGATACACTATGAAAATGATTAGACACAGCAGCAGCTGGGGAAGTGATGGGACTCATTGAGGCTTTGCTCCTTCTAATAATATCTTTTTTTCCTCCTTTTTCCCCTTTTATGAATGCACATTCATTGTTCATGGAAGCTGTCAAAGGACTTGAAATCTCAATATACCCACCAAACAAGTCCAACAAGGGAGCTGTTCTTGCAGCCTGTCCCCATACCACATGGCAGCAGCTTTGTCTCATCAATGCAATAAAAAAAAGGTAAACCCACCAATAAAGAAATGAGGAGGAAACTGTCTATGCAGAGGCTAGATAAAAGGTGTTTTCTGTCTTCTGTCTTTCTGAAGGCACGATGAACAGACCTTAACCTCATGACTCTATTACATGCTTTTGTCCCTGCATACTTTACAGCACGTGAAGTAGAAGCTTTGCACTTCACCTTCCCTTAGAGCATAGTGGGTCTGCCACTGACCTGAGCCAGGGACCTGCTGCCAGGCTCCTGAGCATGGTGGGTGACAAGGCAGCAGCCTGGAGGCATGATCCACAGGATAGCGTTGGGCAGAGGAGAGATGCTGAGGGGATAATGCTCCACCAGCCAGTGGAGAAGAGGGTAGTCTTGGTCTTTTCCCTAGGTTGGCTGTGGCAGCCAATAGCTTGGCTGTCCCTAGTCCAGCAGCAGAAGTCATAGTGCTGTAGGACAGTCTGTACCTACAGTCTGTGCCCCGTTAGGATATGGAGCTGTCCCTCCACTCTCCTTCTCAGTAACAAGAAAGTATTTGAAGAGGCACTAGAAAGACATTAAATGGGATACCACAGGAATATAATTGTACTGAGTAAGTGAGGGCTCAGTCCATTTCTAGATGCAGCTGAAACCAGTGAGATGATGGCGGTAAGGACAGCAGCTGAAGGGGGAGTGCAATGGTTCACAGCAGAATCCAAGCACTGCAGGACCTACTGCTCTGGCAGTGTGAGCAAAAACACCTGATGCCAGGGAAGGAGGCTGCTTTGTAATGCTGCCACTCCTGGGGTGCCATTTCCCTTGTCTAGTAAATACTGCTCCTGGAATGAGCCACATAATGTGTGCTGAACCACACTTGCATCTCCTAGAGGGCATTGCAACCAAGGGTCAAGCAATAAGCACTTGCAACAGCCTTGGGAGATCAGTAATGTCCCATTGCATTTGAGGAGCTGCCTGGTGCTGCTGAAGCTTCTGGAGTCAACTAGGGCAGAGCTGGGAGTAGGAGGTCTCCTGGCTTCTGGTCAAGTGACTTGATCTGCTTGCTGCTGGAATTCAGGAGCTTGTTCTGCTGCATGGGTGATGAGTGGGAGATGTACCTGGAAATTGCTTCTGCCATTGTCAGTACCTTTGACTTCCAGTTCAGGAGTAAATTCAGGCTCTTCTGACGACCTTGGATGCAGTATATGTGAGCTGAGTGCAGGTTGGGGCAGGGAACAGCATGTGGAGGCAGTGTCTGGGGAGCTCATATGAGTTCACAGATGCTTTCTGTCCTCTGGAAAAGAGGGGCTGGTGGCAGGACAAGAGTGAGAGCTTTGCCACCCCAGAGAGACTCCTGCAGGACACTCCTAGGGCATGGAAAAGGCAGGTATCTGAACCACAACCTGTTCCCTGCTATTACCCATTGGCCTCCTCAGAGGGGAGGCAGCAAGCTCCCAGGGGGCTGGACCCCATCTGCAGCTTGTCACCACCCTGCTCAGTACCCTGCTCTGAGCATACACCTGCTCTCTGTGCCCAAGTGTTGGGCCTCTCTGAGTACCACAGAGCAGCTTCTGCAGCTCCTGCCAGCACGGCAGGGAACACAGCTCTGCCTCCAGTTCCCATGTGCTGCCAGCCTTTGGAGCTTGGTCTTCTCTCAGCTCTGGTGTTTGCATCAGGTTCTGCTGTTATTCCCATTAAGATAAGTGTATTAAGTGTATTTTCTTGTGGCTTAGCCTTTGTAAGAGGCATGTGGGGTTGGCAATTAATCTGCATGTGTGATACCTGCTGAGAGCCCTGTTGTGGGTTGTGGGCTGAGCTCCTGGAGGCTGTGTGGTCTTCCTCTGCCAGAAGTACCTACCTGTCCCTCACATAGATCTGGGACCTGCTGGCCCACTGCAGGGAAATTTGGTAGCCAGATAGCAGTTCCCAAAATCCTAATTTTCCAGTTGTGAGCAATTAGGCAGGTGGAGGGTGGAAGGAGAGGCTTGGAATGTCCAGGCTGAGGGAAGCGCGTGGGCTCTACTGTGAGATAGTGAGTGTTGTCAGCTGGGTATTGTCTGATTTCAGCTGCACTGAGTGATGCTGGGTCATTCCTGTCAAGTGTGGTTCAGGTGGCTGGTGCAGCTGTGACCCCTGACAAATCTCTTACTGACATGTGGCGATGAAGTAGGTTTTTCTACCTCTTGTTTCTGCTTGTGGCCTTTGGGGTGACATTGGTGTATTTGGTAAACAGTGCTGTGAGTGCCCTGTGTGACTGGGATTCCTGGAAGGGGGAGATACTGCTCTGTAGCTGCAAGATGGTCAGCAGTGCTAAAATGAATGTGAGAAACCACACAGATCAGATGCTGTGCAAAATGGCCATATCCTCCCTCTGCCAGGAGTGCCCTGAGAGCCAGAGATGGGCAGCCCGAGACACTCCAGGCTGAAGTGCTTCTGCCCTTACAAGTCATTCCCCTTGTTATCTCCAGAACAAAACTGCTTCTCCACATTATGGGATGAAAATTGGTTATGGAGAGAGAGTTACTTCAAGCTTGCAGTTTGTGATGTGCTGACAAAAAACAACAGCTAAACCCATGTCCCTACAGCAACAACACAAAGCAGGCTTAAAGGGGGTCTGTGATGAGAGAAGCAAGGGTGAGAGGCATGTGCAGGTGGGAGACAGTGTACAGAAAGGGACAGAGGAGAGGGCAAAGGCTGAATGTTGGACTGTATACAAAATACAGGACAAAATACATATTGTGTGTAAAAGGACCCTCTTCAGAAAGAAAACCCAGACTATGAAAGACCACCATATCTTTTGTGCACATAAAGTGTGTCTTACTCCTTCACAAATTAACTTCTTTCTGCCTGAATTCGTTTCACTGCTCTGAGGGTGGGATCCTGTTGCTGGAGCAATCCTGTGGGATGGCTTCAGGCTGTGATGGCATGCCTGGGGCAAGTGGGCTATGTTCAGTGGGATCTAAGCATATATAGGTACATGTTGTGTGTGCCTATGTCCTTTTACGGTTGTGCACTGGTTTTAAAACAAGAGATCATACTCTTGTAAACTCAACTTCTAGGAGAACCTGAATAAATTAATACTTAAAGGGATAACCAATATTTTGCCACCCACTTAATCCCAAAATATGACAGATATCAGAAGGATGATTAGGCAACATACCTAGATATTTAAAGCAAAGTCTTTGGTGCTGAGAGTGGTGGCAGGCCTTGTGTGGTGTCCTGATGGCAGGCCTCTTCCCAGGGAGACTGTTTCTGTCCTACCACCATCACCAGAGCAGTCTGGGGTCAGTCTTTGCACCAGAAGTGCTCATCCCATACATGTTTCCTGGATCCTGCCAGAACTGGACAGAAGCCACATGTATCCTAGAGACGAATGCATCTCTTCAGTCTATCCAGGCACAAGCTGCTCACTCATTCAATTAAACTGTTAACTTTCATTAACAGTTGATCTTAATTTACATTATAGTTTTTTCCCTTTTCCCCTGATTTTTATAAACCTGGATCAGGTCCTCTTGGAGGGAAGCATGGCTTTCTTCTAATTGCTCAGGGGGAAGAGACAATCTGGCACTCTTCACTTTGTCCCAGATTTTTAAAGGAAGAGACACTATTGCATAGGAATCCTTATTTAATTTTTTTTCAGTAGGTCTCATCTGTTTTGCTAGGAAAATTATTACATTGACCTTAGGTGAATTGTAAAATTTCATTCTGTCTTTATTCAGCATTTATTGCTATCCTCATTGGACAGTGCTATCAAGGTCTGTAGTTGTGCTATCTGGTAACATCCCTTGAAGCTGGGGACCTTTGAGCATTTTGCATGTTCAAAGTGGAGGCAAATCATAGCGTGAAACCTTGTTTGCAGGCCCCCAGCAGGTGTTGTGAGGTTAAGGCTAGGGACACTCACAGCCACACCAGCATTTTCTGCCTGTAAGCTGAGCATCCAGAACCCCATGCCAGGCACTGCTCATGTAGGCAGGTGGCTGCAGAGTGGCTTTAGGTCCATTGGCCACTCCAGCTGCAAAACAGGCAGGAAAGCCTGAATTGTTGACGATGTGGAAGAACCTTAGCAACTGGAGGCTGACACAGAGGACGACGTGCTCCTGCTACTTATATGCAGTCCTCAGTGTAACATAACTCCAACCATTTTTCATTACAGCACAGTTGTAGCCTGTTAGCAAGCCTGCTGGCCAAGGACTAACATGCTCAGAATGTGAAGGTGTAGGCACAGGATGCAGAAGGAAGAGTTTGAAAGAGATGTAAGAAAGCCAACCTGTGTGCGGTGCATGGCTGAAGCACCAGCTGCTGCTCTAGAATTGCCGAGAATCTTTCTATCCATGAAGCATTAGCTTAGTTTCAAAAACATGGAAATTTTTTTTCATGCTATTAGCCAGCATGTGGTGCAGGAAGCAGGAAAAAAAATCTTCGTGCCAGTGTTTAACAGGAAAACCAAAGCGGTGGAGGTACAATTGATTTTTGTCTTTGTTGGGTTTCAAAATCAATGAAATATGAACTTTTCCCATTGATCTTTATGAATTCAAAATTATTTTGGGAAGCTGTTAAATGAATTGACAACTTTGTGAGCTAAATCCTCTTCTAGGGCTTTGTAAGACACATGTGAGAACCCATCAGAACTGATGTGCTGATTTGCTTACAGGCTTCTTGCCATATTAATATCTGTTGCTCTCATCTGTCATACCAAACCTCCCCCTCTGAGGGCAGGCTCCTTGGTCCTCAAAGGGAGTGAAGAGAGGAGCAGATCCAATCCACTGCTGTTATCTGACCTTGGTGTACTTGTTCTGTGGCTGAGAAAAAGTGTGTATTGCCAGCAGTGTTGGTGCTGGTGCTCATTACTAGTCACTGCAGCTGAAATGGCCATTTTGGATGTGCCCTTTGTCCTGGTACATACCCTGATGCTGTAAGCCATAGGGTCGCCATTGGTCATTCCTGGGAAAAGCTGTTTTAATAAAAACCCTCAAAAAACATCATATAAGCTAGTTTGTAGTTGAGTTGCTATTAAGCTATTGCTCTAAGATGCCAAAAAGAAGGAAAGTCTCATAGCTTCTCGGCCTGAGAAGGTTCCCCTGAACACTACCTGTGGATATCATTAAAAAAGCTGAAAGAATGCCCTTTGAATGTGTCCTATTTCCTGCCCCAGGATGCACTGACTTGCCAGGCCAAGCCCCAGGATGTTTGTCCTGAGCAGCAGGTATAGTCCATCACAGACGTACACTGTATCTACACCCTACAGGGGTCATCTATGCGTCAACACAGTTCTGAAGCCAATGCTAAAATGGAAAACTTTGGAATTAGCATGTGTTCTGGACTCCACTATGATCAAAATTTGGTTGTGAGGTATGCCCTCACTTTCCCTTGTCAGGTAGATTCTTTAGAAGATGTCACTTCTCATCAAAAGTTTTCAAGAGTTTGACTGGACTTCCAATGACTTGGCTGCTATCTTTAGTTACGTTTTTGATTTTCTGCTTTTGGGGGGTTTGTACATGGTATCTGAATGGTGTGTAAAATTTGTTTAGGTCCATGTTCACTTGCACAGAAAACCCTTGGCAAACACAGACCGGGATATGTTTGTGGTATCAGTCACCTACATGTGGGCTTGTCTCTACATTACTCTGCACTTAGTTGTGATGGTGATCACACGAAGAATTGCCCTTCCTTATAAGCCATACCTGAGAAACATGGCCTCTCACCCCAGACAACCTCCTGGGAAGCTCTGCAATGAGCCTAGAGGATCTTATCGCAACCTACGCCTGTCATAGCCACATCTGTGGATCAGAAAGATTAAACCCATATTTTGTTCCTTTCTGATCAGTGCACGAAGTATATGCAAAGTATCCTTGTTCATCTGTGGCAAAAACCCCATCTGCTAGGACCTGTGGAGGAATTGTCCACTGGTCATGGCAAGTGCCACAAAGAGCACATAGACTGTCCCAGACATCCCATGACTTCTCTGATAGGAATTTGTACACTGTTGAGGATGTGTGTGTTAAGTCCAAGCTTGGTTCTCACAGCTCTAGCCATATTTGCAAAGCAGGATTTTATGGGTGAAAAAGTAAACCACGGAATTTTGCATTTAAACTGGGTTCATTTGTTCTGTAATCATGGATCGCCTTGAAGCTCATAGACTGTCCCAGACATCCCATGACTTCTCTGATAGGAATTTGTACACTGTTGAGGATGTGTGTGTTAAGTCCAAGCTTGGTTCTCACAGCTCTAGCCATATTTGCAAAGCAGGATTTTATGGGTGAAAAAGTAAACCACGGAATTTTGCATTTAAACTGGGTTCATTTGTTCTGTAATCATGGATCGCCTTGAAGCTGCCTTTTACAGCCCCTTTCCTCTTTCCCTTAGAAAGTAATTTTTTCTCAGATTTGGAACTTCATTTCAGGGCTCTGCAAACGCATCATACTAATAAAATGTCACATTATCCCATCTCTTCTGACACAAATGTGAGCAGGCACCTGATGAAAGCTGATGAGGGAGGAAAAGCAAAGCTATGGAAAAATAGCCCAACACACAACACAGGTTCGCCAAGATGAAATCTTGAATGAGAGAAGGCCTTTAGCTACAAACTTGAAGTCAGGAGCAGTCAGGCTGCTTGTATTCATGAAACAAGGGCCAATGTAGATAGTGTTTATGGTGATTGTTAGGCCAAGGGGTAAAAGATTGCAGGAGGACAGCAATGGTGGAAGCAATTCCCAAGGCCTTGTTCAGCTAGAAGTTTTCCAAGGAGGAGCCAAACCTACAGCTTGCAATGTCTGCCATAATAAAACAGTAATATGGCCATATCCACCCAACATTTTGGATAGCAACTGTGTGAAATTCTTGCTTATCCGTGCTAACTGCATATCTGGTGAGTGAAGGGGAGTGAACAGGTCCTTTCTGACTAAACTGACACACTCTCAGAGTTTCCTCTGTAACTTGTAGGACACTGGCAGGTTTTTATGTCAATAGATGATGTTAGCCTGGCAGAGCAAGACAATGCCTGCTACACACATTGTCTTTATCAACAGCACTGCTACCAGCCGCATTCTGCTGTCAGTATCTTTATTATCAGCATGGTTGCCAGCAGAAGGCTGAAGTCATGGGATGTTGAAACCATGGATTAAGTTAGAAAAATCTTCTCTAGTCTAAGGTGGACAAGGAAAGGAAGAGCAAAGCCTGTATTTCTTTTTCTGCTTCAAAGCTTAGAGAGTGGGTGCTCAGGGGGAAAGCCCCCAAGTTCTTATTAAGAACTTCTTTACGGTGAGGGTGACTGAGCACTGGAACAGTTGTCTGGAGAGGTTGTAAAGTCTCCTTCCCTGGAGGTATTCAAAAGCTGTCTGGACACAATCCTGAGCAACGTACTCTAGGAGACTGCTTGAGCAGGGAGGTTGGACTACATGACCTCCAGTGGTCCCTTTCAACCTTACTCACCCTGTGGTTCTGTGTTCTTTTAATATATGAGTGTTCGGTAGTCTTCCAATTGTTTTGGTTTAGAATCGTTTGAGTTTGATCAGATCTCTTAAAGGTCATCTAGTCCCAGCCCCCTGCAATGATGTGTGACATCTTCAACTAGATCAGGTTGCTCAGAGCCCTGTCCAACATGGCCTTGAATGTTTCCAGGGATCTGGAATGTGGCATCTACCGTCTTTCTGGGCAACCTGTTCCAGTGTTTCACCACCCTCTGTTAAAAACTTATTTCTTATATCTAGTCTAAATCTGCCCCCTTTAATGCCATTATCCCTTGTCTTTAGGTGAGGTAACACTTGAAACATCAAGTAATTTTTATATTCATTAAAACCTGATATCCACACTTGTTTAGTGAGATTGTGCTAAGCAGCCCACAAGTTTGAAACATCCGTATTTTGTTTGCTAAAGCTAACACAAACAAGAGGTGGTTTGTTTGGGTTTTTTGTTTTGTGGTTTTGGTTTTTTGTGTGTGTGGTTGTTGGTTGGTTGGGGGGGGTGTTGATTTTATTTTTTAAAAATAATTATTATGGGTTTTTTTAATAGTATTATTATGTAAAGGGTTTGGTTGCTTTCATACCAGGTTTGTACCTTGCAAGCACACCTTTGAAACTAAGTAGATAAAACATTTTGTATACTTCCTCTTATGATTAACAATTTCTGCCTGAGCTGAGCAATGTAAGATCAGGCCCATATGGAAAGGAAGGGAAGAGGGAAATGCCTGGGAGCACTTCTTAAATGTATTAGGCATGATTTTATGTACTAAGATGAGGTGAAATGAAACATCTGTGTACCATAAAGAGCTCTGTCTGTCTTAAGTTATTGTCAACTGTAAATTTCT
>NW_008683397.1:0-2606 GCF_000695815.1 Acanthisitta chloris | reverse complement strand
GCTGATGAGCATTTTGTACTGTAGTTCCTTAGCTCAAGACCCGCTCTCGTTGAGAATTGTTTGGAACCTCCTGATGATAAGCTGTGGGTTGGAAGTGTTTCCCTGTGCCAGCTGGGATGGTTCCCTTTGCTTAGTGTTGGAAGTAACTGGAGAGCTGCCACCCTTGGGGTCTGTCCCTCCTTGGCAGGGGTGTGAGGTTTGGAGGTGGCCACCTGGAGATCAGATGACACTGGCCAGTGCCAGAGTCCCTGCATCCACCCAGTCCTGGGTTTTAGCCATTGATGCTGTGCTGTTGATTTTATTTGCTGATGTCAGTAAGGACTTTTCTGCAGCTCCAATGAGGCTGCTGGGCCCTTCAATGCCTTGGGCTACACATGCACATGTACTTATGTGCCTCCAGGCACAAAAGTACATGTGCATATGTAGCCCTTTCCCTCCCTGAAATCCCACAGGAGCATCGTCTAGGCTTGCAACCCTGTGTGGAGCTGACCAGCACCCTGAGCTCAGGCACTTCAGCATGTTAGATCTCACCTTGTAACCTGGCCCATGTGCATCCCATACCACGTTCCTACCTGGTACACCTGGCTATTTGGGAACACCAGGATTGGCAGGTGGCATTTGAGGAGATAAAAGGCTGAGTCTGGGACACATGGGTTGTTCTGCATTCTTCTGTGCCACCATCTCATACACATTTGCAGTGTGTCCCCGTGTAGCCTCTTCTGACTGCCCCTCTGTCTCTGGGCTACCATGCCCTGCGCTAACTAATAACAGTAAGTAGCCAGATCAGAATGGATAACTGCTCTTCCATGTCCCTGGATCCCTTCTGTGCCAAGGTGTGGGGCCAGGGGCTTCCCTGTGGAGCCATAACTAGAACATACCAGCTGACTTTCAGTGGCTCGGTGGTCTGTGCTTTCCGGCAGGGGACCACAGCCCATTTGCAGCTTTTCTTACCCATTTTTGGCAGCATGAAGCAGGTGCAACTATTTTACATGTCACCCTCCCGGTAACTGTTCTGCTGCCCTTTCCTTGTTCATCTTTGTATGTCTGCTCGCTGTGCCTAGCTGAGGTAAACGCTGTCGCCCAGTGTAGGACTCGGGCTCAGGTTTCTCATGGCAGTTTACTCAGCTGCTTTTGACAGGGACGGTTTGCACTTGCACATGTACTCGGGTCTCGCCAGAAAGCTTCTGTGTCCTCATCACCTCAGGGTGGTATGGGGAGTCACTGGGGAGAACGGAGCAGGGACAGCTTCTCTGTGGAGGATGAAACAAACCATCCTTCGACAGGATAGCCCTGTGTCAGGGATCACTGCCTTGTAGTACATGGGCTTGCCGCCTCTTTAAAGAAGTGAGAAGCCATGGCAGAAGGTAAATCTCCTGGAGACACATGTCTGCCCATAACTGCTGTGGTGACAACAGAAGGGATCACAAGGGGAGACAAACCTGCATGCAAACACTATGATGTGTCTTGTGCAAAGCACAAAACTACTGTTCTTTTCCATGCCCTGGAAACCAACCCCCAGTTGTATTCTGCCAAAGTCAAATAGCTACTTTGGCGGCAATATGTATTTTTTACCTTAAAATTGCTTGCTGTCTCACAACTCGCTATTTGACTTTGGTTAAAAAAATTAACTGAGTGGTTTCTGCAAGCACAAACCAAAGCCCACAGCTTCAAACGCATACCAGGACCAACTCTGTGTAATTATATTGCCTATATTTAATCTCTCAGAAGTGTTTGGCAGACGCTTTAAATTTCAGATATGCAATCAATATCTTCTACTCTGAGGCTCAGTTACCATGTTCTTCCCCCCCCCTTGCTTGAAATGCACAAAGTCAAGTCATTACACTTGGAGGGTACAGGAGTGATCCCCACTCAATGAGTGTATATCTCTATATATACCGACGGAGACCTCGCAGAGGTGTGCATGTGTGCGTGTTACATGCGAGACGTGCTCTGCCTTTATTTATTTTGGAAAGGGTTTGCCTTGGTTTCGCCGTGCCTCGCTTTAAACGATCTGAAAATCCCCCCCTGGATTCAGAGGAATAAATATGCATGGCTTGTAATTCTGTTGCAGCGCTCGCTCCCAGCTGATAGGTGACGTGGAGTTTGGAGGCTCGCAGATTGGCTTTTTGATTTGGCTTCTTGCTGCAGTTGTGCAAACCTCGCTGGCTCCCAGAAATCAGGCTCAGCGCTTTGCCGTGCACCGTAATGCTGGGAAGCCTGGACCGAGCCCCGATGGTGTGAGCGCGGGAGCGGGGGAAGCCCAGCAGATTCAGTGGCAATCTGGGGTACAATCCATTTTCTCTTCCCCCCTCCCTCGACCCCCATTCATCTCCGTCCTCCTCCCCCTTCGCCAGATCTCCCTTCCCTCCCCAAACTCCCCCGCACGGATCAAGGCTGGTGGATTTATCAACATTTTTCCTCCACCCCCACCCCTTTTCCAGATGCACCTCCCCGCTCTCCCTGACAGCTGCAAAAGGGAGCACAGGTTTTGTAGCGAGCGAGGCAACTTGGACTGACATGCAAAGGCGAACCCCCCCGTACCCGCACACACCGTCGGTGAATCACCGGGAGATGCGATGAGCTCCCTTTAGGAACCGGAAGGATTT
>NW_008683396.1:62727-63262 GCF_000695815.1 Acanthisitta chloris | reverse complement strand
ACCAGGAGAGATCACTCATTGAATACCTGTACAGGCAAAACAGACTCAGCTTGGGGAAATTAAGTGATTTTCTTACTAACAAGATCCAAGAAGGATAATGAGTAAATAAAGCAGACCTTAAAAACATGTTCCTCCACCCTTCCCTCCTTCCCAGCTCTACCTCTTCCCTCAGTGGTGCAGGGAGACAGGGAGTGGGGCTTAAGGTCCGTTCATCACACATTTCTGCCATGGCTCTCAGGGAGAGGAGTCCATCCCCTGCTTCAGTGTGGACTCCCTCCCACAGGAGGCAGTTCTCTACAAACTTCTCCAATGTGATTCTTTCCCACAACTAGCAGTTCTCCACAAACTGCTGCAGCATAGGTCACACTCCATAAGGTGCAGTCCAGCCCCTCAGGAACATCCTGCTCCTGCACAGGAGCCCCACAGGATCACAAGTACTACCAGGAACTCTGCTGCAGTGTGGGTCTCCTCTCTCCACAGGTCCACAGGTCCCTGCCAGGAGCCTGCTCCAGTACGGGCTCCTCATGTGTGCATA
>NW_008683396.1:49814-62542 GCF_000695815.1 Acanthisitta chloris | reverse complement strand
GATCCTCAGCTCTGGTGCCTGAAGTACGTTCTCCTCCTCCTTCTCCACTGATCTTGGGGTCTGCATAGTTGTTTCTCTCACACATTCTCACTCCTTTCTTCTCTGGCCACAATTACTTCTGTGTGATAACCTTCTTTCCTTTCTTAAATATAGTATCATAGAGACATTACTACCATTACTTGATTGGCTTGGCCTTGATACAGTGGCGGGTCTATCCTGGAGACACTGATATTGGCTCTGCAGGACATGGGGAGGCTTCTAGCAGCTTCTCACAGAAGCCACCCCTGTAGCCCCCACCACTGCCAAAACCTGGCCATACAAAACCACTACAACAGTTAACAAAAAATAAAAGGCAGAAGTAAATGGTGTTTTTCAAATTCAAAATACAAAACAAAAAATAAAATCTGGACCTGATCAATGTGTTGAATATGCCCATAGACTAGCAACTGACAAGAATTTGACACAGGACTAACTTCTAATGAACATAAAGAGAGACATTTGCTATTCTTTGTCAAATCCTTGAAGTATTTACTTACTTGCTGGTGTTAATGTTAACAAGCCATTCTGTAACCATCAGAAATCTATGGTGTTAATGTCAACAAGCCACTCTGTAACCATCAGAAATCTATTTTGTTAGTATTTGTGATTTCATGCAAGGATGCATTCCTGAATACTTTTTCAGAGGGTATCAACATGATTTTACAGGACAAAGGGAAAAAAGCAACACAGTCTTAAAAGACTAATCAGTCCTCATCTCTGATGCATGTCTGGTCCTCTCCCCCCCAAATTGCTACAAATGCACTTCAGATACATTCAGCACATAAATCTATACCTAACTATTTTAATTTATACCCTCAATTCACCTTTAAATCCAACAGGAAAAAAGAATGGAAAAAATCCAGTAATTTACAGCATGCATGAGCAGTTAAGAAATCTCTTTAATTGGACAAACCTACCTCTGGGGAGATGCTGATTGAATCTGAATGAGTTACAAGAAGAATGAGTTCCCCAATGAAGAATGATGTTCTTCTAAGAAAACTGTGCTTCTGTGCTTATGTGAGTCAAATATGGAGCTGGCAAAACATAAGGCAAAAAACCCCCAAACAAACATCACCTTTGTACCAGTATTTAATAGAAGCCCGGGATCTGTCCTGTACAAAAACTGATGGGAAAGCGGGTGAAGTGATTGGAGTAAATAGTAGGAATAATGGTATTTTGTAAGAACATCAGAAAAAATAATAAATGCAAGGACCACTTTTGCTAAATCCAGTGTTGCTTTAAAGACCTGAATCCTTGTTCAGTGTCTGTGTCCCATCCTCCCTTCCAGTTCCCCTAACTGAATCAAAGTATGGCTTGATATTCCCCCTCCTCAGCTCCTCCTTCTGCCAGTTGGCAAGTCTAAGGATGAAACAGCTTGTTTTAACTCTTTGACAACTGTTTTAATCTAGGTGAGGGTTTAAGACGTATATACAAGTGTGTCGGCAGATGAGCAGTTAGAGGAAAAGTATTACCGCCTGACAGGCAGATAGCCTGCCTGGAGGCACTCATCAGCTTGGAACACCTGACTAAGTAGCCAACAGCAAGGAGATACCAACAGCAGACACCATGCCAAATTCACTTAAGCAGCTTACAGACTTAAAGAAAACAACTTTCCACAGGTAGCCACTCATGTCTTCAAACACTGCAACAAAAATACCAAAACCAACATTGCCCAGTATTAACCATATTCTTATGGTTAAGGAACTTAGTATCTGTGCAACAATCCTGTGAATAAAAAGAAAATGTTGTCAGGAAGGCAATACATAAATAGCCCTGCTGATCTGAGGTTCATGATTAGAAGGATCTGATGAGCAGACACAAGTATCACAGGGACATACCTTTCTCCTCCCTGCTCTCACCTGAAGAAAAGCAAGCCATGCCCACGGGGAATCCCATATATACACAGAGAGGCACAGTGATGTACCAATGGATCCAGTTCACAGTCTTTCATAATTCAAATCCATACCATGAAATAAACAGATGTAGAAATAGGTTTGTTCTTCAAAGCACAAATGACTTCTGCAGCTTTTTCTTGCTGCTTTCTTCACAAAGATTTCAACAATTGACAAATCATTTTAATGTGGACAAAGCTCCTTGTATCCTGATCACAAAAGAGGCTGCTTACTACAGAATAGCACAGATCATGAGGTCGATGATCCTGTGCTGCACAACTGATCTATAATCAGACAGCTACTTGACCAGAATAGGAAGGCTGAAACTAGAATTGTAGCAGTGAAGTCACCTACGAAACTCTTTTTTATTTTTCTGGAATTCTTAATTAGAACTATGCCCTGAATATTTATTTAGAAACTGTGTTCTCCAGAATTACTAAAAACATTCCTTTACTTCTTTAGTTGCTCCTGTCTCTGTATCCTGACTGAAAAAGAACCCAACAGACTGGTAATTGCAATCCAGCGGGTATATTGATCGTTTGGGTAATTCCTTTGTTAGGTTTTGGGATGCCTTCCAATTGAATGAGTCTCAATTATCATGATGCACAGGATTAAATCAATCTCTCATACAATCTCTTTGGCTTCAGGGTAGTTATTTTGACCCTAAGCACTGACTGACAATAATCCTATTTGATTACTCCTGAATTTGTACAGTGATGTTTGCAGGACAGAGATACTACTCCTGTCTGCGAATGTAACCCCTTATCACTGATGACAAAGGCACTTTATCAACTGACTGCAAGCAGGAACAGGATCAGGAAATTACACAGCCAAATAAACCTGTGAGTAGGGTTAGATCCAGGTAGATACAAAGAACACGTATTTGGATGACTGACTTGCCTAAAGGCAACATATTCCAAAGAGATATTTTAATTTTCACCTTCTGCATGTTTTTGTCTTCTTTAACAGTAAAATAAAAGCTGGGTTTAGTGTACCTTACCATAGTAAATGGATTTGAAATGTGTTGCATTTCACACTGAAGTCATTCAGAGTGAATAAGCAAACAATAAACCTATCTTGTACAAAATTTCACAGAAAATTTATCAGAAGACATGTTAGTTCTCTATTATGAATTACAGTTTTGTTGTATACAGTAGGTATTTTGCATAAATAATTTTATACACTAACGAATCGATTTAAATGGGATGATAGATACATCTTTCCTCTTTTCTTCTGCTTTTTTTTTCTCTTTTACAGAACCACCAAGTTCATGTGACACTAATTTTTTTTTCTTTTGACAATTAGAAAAATTGTACGTGCTGTTTCTCAGTTTTCTGGTTCGTGTGGGTTTTAAAAGAATAATAACAGACAAAGCCAACATTCAATAAAACTAATAACAACACTCAACAAGTAGTGTTCAAATTAAGAAAAAATGTAAAGTAGCTTTTCTGAAACTGCTTAATAATATCTTCACAATGGCCTTCTGGTGACAGCTAGACTACTGGATTAATCCATTAAGTATTACAGAAAGGAAATTACAGGCATTCTTTGAACAGTTATCCAAATGTCAAGTTGTTTCAGGTTGTAGGAAATCTCAAGTTCTGTTGCTGTTAAACTTTTTAACCAGTCTTTTATTTGTGGAAATTGACAACACTCTGTCAGCAGATTTCCTCCTTGTTTCAGTCTTCTAAGGGCAGCTGATCCATATTGTTCAGAGAAGCACAGGATATGTCTTAAATGGGAAGATGATATTTTGTCAAAGAGGACAAAGAGTAGTCGTTCTCTCCATTGCAGTAAGAACAGTCTAGATGATAGTGCAGATAGGACACTGTGCTCTGTGTACCTTCCACAGAGAGCACAGACAATCAGCAAGGACCTCTTCTGCTAATTGGAATAAGAACTAGTGTAAATAGACCCATGCAAATTATAGATGGAAAAGCCCATTTGATTAAACTCTTAATGGTTTTGCTACTTTCTAATTCCACCTACAGTGTATTCTCCAGGGTTTTTCCTTAATGGGGCATGAACTGCAACTCTGATTCACAATGGTTACAAGTTACTAGAGTAAGGCATCATGTTGTGGTTACTGAGGAGCAATTTTGGCCCAAATTCAGCTCAGAATTTAAACACAGGGCAGATCCATGTGCAAAAAGCACACATGTGAGTAGAGTAGTACACTTACATAGATATTATAAAACAAATAGTTTCAAATTCCTTTTTTTAGTATCATACCTGACCATGTATGGCCCTGTCATTTTCAAGGTTTTGCAACCACAATTGCCATTTGCTGACTCTGTTTTTTTTCTCCTTTTTGCTATAACTAAGTCAGATACTCCCCTCACATACTGAGTTAGGAACAACCTTTTGACTCGGCAGCATACACACTAACTCATCAGAAACTCAAAATTAATTAAATAATTATGGGAAAGATCTTATGTGTGTATTAAGTCCTTTGTACTACAGCAATCTCATGGAAGTACATTGTAAAATAAAATGAAAAAAAAATAAAAAGGAAAAAAGTGCAAAGTATGAGAAGGATGCTGTATTGCAGTTAGTTGCAATGTTTTCCAAAACTGAAGATATTTGTAGGAAGAAGCTTATTCAAAAGTTTCATGTTCTTACTTTATTCTGGACAGTTAATTACAACCCTTTTTTCTTTGTATTAATAATCTCTTTGAAGCACAAACATGGTGCTATTTATTGCAAACTGTGAAATGTAGATTCATTTGGAGAAGCCCTTTTTATTCAACAGGCTATAATTTACAGTCATTAGTTAAACTTTAGAAAAGGACTTATGTGGTGTCCTCCTCACCCGCAACACGTATACCCACAAAAGAGAGAACTGCATCAATGCACAAGATGGCAGAGTGGTTGGTTAATCTGGACCACCAAAAAGAACCACTCCAAATCCCCTGTGGAGCAGATGACAAGGAGAAAATTGTCAGTAGGAAAGTCCTTTTGTCTTGAGTTCAGTGCAAGCAAAGCAGCTGATGTGATAAAAATAGCCACTAACAACATGCATGCCAGAAATTATATACTCAGAAAATCTGGCACCACAGTGCATCTTATGACTGTTTTCTTTGAGCATCAAAGCTAAGCATTATATTTTTCAGCAATGTGAAGCCCTAGATTTCTCGATTCTTTTCTAATTCCTTGCAGGACATGGGAAAGATGGCATTTAGCTACAACTGGTTTCTTGTTTAGTTCATGATCAGATCCATTTGTTGAGAATAATGTAGAAGAAATCCTGTTGAAAATTATCACCATAATTGGACTAGGGGCAGGGAATGCTTGTTTGCTGGATTTTTTTAAGAAAAAAATACTGCTTTCTAGTTTGTGGCACTGACAAGCCTTGCCTGAATGGGAACTCTTTTACTAAAGCAAATGAACAGGATGGGGGGAGGGGGGCAGGGAAAGAAAATTATACACACTTTAAAGTTAGCTTAATGACTGTGCATCTAATTTTGGCTAATACTTGAACAAGTACTAAGTCAATCTACCACTCTGTGATGAGTAACAGGATTTGAAGCAACTATAAGCCACAACCTTGCAGGATAAGTCAATTACTAGATAAATTAATGTTGTGAACACACAGGTACCTGAATTTTGAACAGTTTTAGAATAGCTGTATGGCTACATACATGCCTAAAGAGAACCACTGAAAGCACAGACACACACACACACACTCTGGTAAACAACCTCTGACCCAGTTATCCTTATGTACACACATCTACTGGCACATTTAACAGCTGGGCACAGTTTTGTACAAGGCACTTGGTAAATATTTAGCAAATGGATTTTGCATTAAGACTGATAATTCCATCCATTGTGTGCCATTTAGTGGGAGGATAGACAAAACCACAGAGAAATGATGGGAAAGCTAGGTGCCAGCTTCTGCAGAAGGGACTGTTTGGGTTGGGTTTGGCCATTCTTAACAGAGTGGCATGGGGTTGTCAGCTCTCCCTTTGAAAGCCCCAATGTCAAGGAAAGCAGAAAAAAGGCTTTTCACATAGAATCTTCACTGATACATTTCTGGGTCAGAATCTGTTAACGACAGATTAATTGGGAAATGATAAGTTATCCTTCTGGAGCATGAGCAGCACCAGTAACTCTGAACAAGACTAAAATTTGCATGTTCCCTACCTAAAGCTTAAGCCATCCAAAGAGCACCCAAGTTTGGAATGATAAATAGTCAGAGATATCTTTAAAACAATGTGTTGATATTATTGTTGTCCTTCTTCTGCTAAGTGTTATAACACAGGACACCTCGGAAGGATCTGAACAGATGCACTTCATGGCAATGAGCAGCAGTGTAAAAGTAGAACTGGGTAGCTATAGAGGATAGTGACAACAAGAACACAGTGACTGCAATGAAATTAGTTCTCCTGTACTTCTGAGCTCAAATTGTCCTCTGCTGATGGGAAAATAATTTATATTTCAGACTATTGGTATGTGGGTAGATTCACTGCTTTAATGAAGACGGTAAGTGGACACAGAAAATGGACTGGTAAAGTGTGAATTCTAATTTTCACCATAAATATAAAAAAGCAGCAAAGTACATAAAGCTATAATTTGGAAAAAAACCCTAAGTGAATTAAGAAAGGTAGACTTTTATTTTAAAATATATGCTTGAAAAATATTTCTGCAGAAGAAATCTCATTTAATCATCCTGTTTCACTCAACTGAGTTTCTTCTGAGTGTACCTGTGTCACAATTCCAGTACTTTGCCATGTTTTATTAAGCCTGCTACCACTGAGTTTTCCACTGTGAGTACTGGATGGGGCTAATGTTAGACATACTATGTTTATAGCATGTCTACTATGTCTATGGCATTTCTGGCACAGAAATGCCTGATGAGAAAACATATTTTGTGGTATAGACTAAGTTGCAGCAAAGCTGCTAATTATTTTGTGAAAAAGCATAAATTAGAGGAGTGGCAGCAGCTAATTGAGCCTCATGCACAGAGGCAGTGAAAGTGACAGAGATGGGGGACTGATATTTACACCTTTCTGTTGTCCTGGTAAAGTTAAAAAACATAACAGAGGAATTCTCAAGTGTTCATCTGAGCACCATATGCCTAAAGTACTATTAATTAGTCTACCCTGAAACAGAGAGGGGACTTTGAGAAACTAATGTGAAAACAGACACTTCTGGATTTGCTATCCTGACTTCTGTGTGAGAGTTACTTTTAAGCACCTCCAAATATTAGATGAAAATATTATCAGATATCAATCATGCTATAAGGCAAATGGAAGATTTTACACTGAATAATGGAGAATAAGGCAAGAAAATCCTACTGTCCAAGTTCACTCTGCAAATAGAGTCGATCCTCATGCAGGCGATTATCAACTTCACCATTTTTGCACACTCAGCTCCACTGATGGTCACTACTTCCAGCTTCAGTATTACCTAGTTGCTACTGTGGCTGATAGTCTCTGCATCTAAATTAAATAGGCATTTTAACAGTTAGCAAAACAGCAAACACAAGTAACATACTTCTCTATTTTTTCTCATTCAAGTGTAATTGTTACTTTCTGTTCTCATAAACAGACTGTTCATAAAAATTACTTCTGAGAAAAAGGTCAGTGTTTCACAGGATGTGATTTATAAAAAAATACTTCTGGATAATAAGCAAAACACATGGCCATATTCAGCTGTCTCTTACACCTGTCCTCAGAGGAAAATTTCACTACCATCCTTAGTTTCCAGTTATGTAGAAATCTGCTGGAAAACTAACTGATTTGCAATATATTTTTTTAATATTTCTGAAAGAGTGCAAAAGGTACTCTTTGCTCTGTAAGAGGACACTACATTGGCTAAGCAGAAAAAAGACTGCCTTGATCAGGTGCAGGACCTTGCACTTGGCCTTGTTGAACTTCAGGAGGTTTGCACACACCTACCTCTCAAGCCTGTCAGAGTCCCATGCCTTTAGCATGTTGACACACCACACAAACATGACCACTTGGCGTCATCAGCAAACTTGCTGAGGGTGCATTCCATCAAACGGTGGCAGTCACAAAACAGCCCCGAGGAACGGCACTTACCACTGGTCTCCACTTGGACATTGATCCACTGACTGCCACATTTTGAGTGTAACCATCCAGCCAATTCCTTATCCACCAAGTGGTCCATCAATCAAATCCATGTCTCTCCAGCTTAAAGACAAGAATGTTGTGTGGGACAGCATGAAATGCTTTGCACAACTCCAGGTAGATGATGTCAATTGCTCTTCCCTCATCCACCAACACTAACCCTGTTGCAGAAGGCCACTAAATTTGATGTCATGATTTGGCCTTAGTAAAGATAAGTTGGCTGTCACCAAGCACCCCTCTGTTTTCCGTGTACATTAGCATAGCTTTCAGAAGGATCCACTCCATGATCTTGCCAGGCACAGAGGTGAGACTGATTGGTCTGTAATTCCTCAGGTCTTTTTTTATTTCCCTTTTTAAAAACAGGGGTTATGATTCTCCTTTTCCAGTCAGTGGCAACTTCATCAGACTGCCACAACTTCTCAAGCATGATGGACAGTGGCTTAGCCACTTCTTCCGACAGTTCCCCTAGGACCCATGGATATATCTCCTCAGGTACTGTGGACTTGTGCACCTTCAGGTTTCTTAGATGGTCTCAGACCTGATGCTCTCCTACAGTGGGTGGTTCATCGTTCTCCCAGTCCCTGCCTTTGCTGTTTGCAATTTGGTTGGTGTGGCTGGAGCATTTATTTGCTTGTGAAGACTGAGGTAAAAAAGCCATTGAGTACACCAGCCTTCTCCTGGGCACCATGGTTACCCATGTGCTGGGTAACCAGGTCTCCCATTTCCTTCCAGAGAGGATCCACAGTTTTCCACTTATCTTTCTTTTATCACCAACATACCTATAGAAGCTTTTCTTGTTGCCCTTGATGTCCCTGGCCAGATTTAATCCTATTAGGGCTTTAGCTTTCCTCACTTGATTCTTGTGTGCTTGGATAATCCCTCAATTCCTCCCTGGCTACCTGTCCTTACTTCCACCTTCTGCAGGCATCCTTTTTGTGTTTGAGTTTGTCTAGGAGTTCCTTGTTCATCCAAGCAGGCCTCCTGGCAATTTTGCATCATTTCCTCTTCATCAAGCTGCATTGCTCCAGAGCTTGGAGGACCAGCTTTCTGGAGTCAGCCATCCCTCCAGGGCTTTATCCCATGGCAGTCTATCAAGCAGATCCCTGAAGAGGCCAAAATCTGGTACCCTGAATTCCAAGATAGTGAGCTTGCTGTGCACCCTCCTTGGTGCCCTAAGAATCTCATACTCCACCATTTCATGGTTGCTGCAGCCTAGACTGCCCTTGAGCTTCACATTCTCCACCAACCCCTTCTTGCTGAGAACAAGGTTCAGTATAGCATCTTTGCTCCTTGGCGCTTCTATCACTTGGAACAGGAAGTTATCATCAACTCATTCCAGGAACCTTCTGGATTGCCCGTGAACTGTTGTGTTGCCTCTCCAACAGGTACTGGAGTGGTTGAAGTCCCCCATGAGGACCAGAGCTTGTGAATGCAGGCTGCTCCTATGTGTCTGTAGAAGGCCTCATCTACTTGGTTTTCCTGGTCAGGTAGCCTGTAGTATACCCCCACTATAAAGTCACCTGTCCCTAGCCTGCCTTTAATCTTGACTCAGCCTCTCAGTCAGCACCTCATCCATCCCCAGGTAAAGTTCCATGCACTCCAGATGGTCACTGACATAGAGGGTGATGCCCACCACCCCCAACCCTTCCCCACTGACTGCAGTCTGTCTTTCCATTCCAGCATTCCATTCATAGGAGCCAGCCTACCATGTCTCCTTGATACCAGTAACATCACAGCCCTGCAAGTATGTGCATGTCTCTAACTCTTCTTGTTTATTCCCCATGCTATGTGCCTTTGCACAGAGGCATTAAGTTGGGCCTCCATTGGAGTGTTAGGAATTCCTTAAGGTGTTCTCCTGTTGACCCGTAATCCCTCCTCAGTCTCTGGACATCTCTTGCTGGTACTGGCATCAAACGTAGGTGTGGGAAGGACTGAGGTTCCCCTCCCCCACCAACTTTAGCTTAAAGCCCTCCTCCCCAGATTGGTAAGCCTATGACCAAAAATCTTTTTTCCCTTATCTGACTGATGGACCCCATCATCCCCATTAGACCCCCAGGTTTCTCAAAGCTTGCTTACTTCCCGTTTTCACTCCTAAAGCAACATCAAAGCAGATGAGCAAACACCAAGTTAAGGAACAGAGAAAGTTTTGGTCTTCCATTCCTTTTTTATGTGGCAAGGCTCCAATTTGCTGCTGAAGGTACAAAGTAGAACTAGGATCAAGCTCTACTCTCAGCACAGCTCTTATTTCATGGCACCAAAGTACTTTGCAAACACTGTTAAATTCAGGCTCACAAGACTGATGGGAAGTAGAGAATAAAATAATTTCTCTTTCTCTTTGCTTGTGCATGCGCAAACATTTGCTTTTGTTGTAGTAAACTGCCTTATCGCACCTTATGAGTTGTTTTCCATTTTATTTTCTCTCCACTGTTCAGCTGGGAATGGGGAGTGATAGAGAGGGTTTGGGGGCACCTGGTATCTGGCCAAGGTCAACCCACCACAGTATGCATTAAATGTCTTCTGGGAGCTGTCATGGTGCTGTCTTGTCTGTCTGTTAGCTGCAGGGAAGGAGAGATATGCTTCTTCATTTTCCCTAAATTAACCAATTGTATGTGTGGGTTTTCTCCCTCAGGAAACCCTGTGGGGTCAGTGACTGTCAGTTTCCTTTTTTTGTCTCCCCATAAAACAACTCCATGAAAAACTCAGGAATCTGTCAAATTAACATTGGGATGGAGATGAAAAAATGACATGCAGCATTTTAAATTAGAGCTCCCTCTCTGACTGAAGAAAAGACAAGCCATGCAACTCCCAAGTGAGAAGGAAACCCTGTTTGACTTATCTGCTTAATTTGATTTCATAACTGCTGCACTGGGTTGCAAAAGGCTGATAAAATCTATTTTAAACATAGAGCATAAGTCCTGCAGACTAATACTATGATTCATCTACTGTCTACTTCCCCAATTATTCTCCCTTCTGAAAGTTATCTTGATAAATCATTTGTGTTCCCATTTATTAAAGCATGTGGCAGTCTGTTTATTTAATCATCTCTTGGCCCATTTTCTAATTAAGGGAGATAATGCGGGCTCATTTCCTGCCATGGCCACAGGTTATCCGCAACTACCACATTAAAATTCAAGACTTTTTGTAATGTCTGCTTTGGCTGGCAACTCCTTCCCTTCTCTCTGGTCAGCTGAAGAGAAGAATATAGATATGGGGTTTTTTTCTGCATTTCCATATTGCTGACACCCATCCAAATCAAGGACAGGAAGAAGGAAGCAGGTGGAACATTCTTCTGGGAGACTGTGCATCTCAACAAAGTTAATAATACTGCATCATATGATGATCCCAAGAATAGTTTTGTGAACAGAGAGAATGCTGGAATGCATAGGGAAAGCATACACAAGGTGGAGCACTTTCCTAGCTTGCTCTGCTCCTGGACTCAGACCACCTCCTGCAACACTCTGGACCCAATCCTTCATCTGTCATCTTAATGCAGGACTATTGCTAACCAGCAGCTGCAGCATTAAATCACTTTTGTGCTCGCTGTATTCCAAAGCATGGCCTTAAAATCACCTCTATTCCTACCTCAGAGATACCCTGCTTTGTATCTTGCTTGTGACACAACCTCAGCATTTAACAGCTACAGCTAACCTAGAATCCCTAGTCTGGCAGGGAAATCCTCTTTTGCAGGGCCATCTTCTGTCTTTTAGGATACATTTAGATGGCATATGAAATTCTCATAGGTAGAAAGATACTACAGATACATTTAAAGTTATCAGTACACGCCACATGAAGTGCCTTTCAGTGGGCCTTGTGAACTGTCGAAAACAGGATGATCCACTTTGTCTCACTTCACAGGCTCTCCTTCAGTCAGCATAAGTACATACACAAACCACACCTGCAACAGCCCTAATTCCTGCAGAAACGCTGGCAAATATCACTTTGCCACACTTTCAGAATTGTTTCATATCAACTAGACTACAGAAATCCTTGAAATGTGCCTTTACATGAAACAGCTGAAAACGTGATGTGGTCCAAGCATAGCCCTTTCTAGGTGACACTGCTTTAAGCAGGGATTTGTACTACATGACAGCCATAGGTGCCTGGCAACCTCAGCCATTCTGAGATGCTGTGCAAAAAAAAGTAAATAATCCCAGTGGTTCACTTCATAATAAGGTGTATGACAGTATTTTCCCAAGTCTGACCTATGGAGAAATGCCTCCCTGATCCCTTTTGAAGTTGGCTAAATGCCCACAGTGAGGATATGAGCATAAACCGCTTTCTGAATTGTGTCTTACTTTTCCTTCTCTGCTTATACTTTTGTTTTATTTGCATTTGGAAGTAATAGTAAAAGAATTTCCATGTCTAGGGCCTTACTTTTTAAAACAATGAATTTAATTTTAATCTATTTTAGTCCACAAAGAAGTGTCTAGTTTTGTTACACTGTTAATTATCTGAACCTCTGTCTTACCTCATCTACCTCAGATTCAGAGTGTGCTCTGGACCTAGTATACTCAATACCTTCAAAAACACCTACTTAAAGATTAAAAACCCCTCACAATTCACCTTTATATAGATAACTGTTCCCTTCACATGCATTCAAGTGACTTCTATGAGTGCCATACTGTTACTGACCAATGAAAACCGACAAAATAAAAATCTATATTAAATATATCATACAGGAAAAAGCAAAGACAAATGAACTTCT
>NW_008683396.1:46594-49776 GCF_000695815.1 Acanthisitta chloris | reverse complement strand
ATTGTACTTTTCTCTTTCTACTGAGCATCTCACAAATACTGCAGCAGATGAAATGGGTCTATGCATAGAGGCAGAGTTCATCCCTTAAAAATTGTCTGTGTTGATCCACGGACCTTATTCCTAGAGGAAACTCACTACAACAAGTGTGAGAAAGACTCAGTGAAGGGAGGAGGGAAATTTGTCTGAGTTTTTCTCCAGACCCCACACTTACCAAAGGCTCTAGTTCTTTGCTGTCTATGAGGTTGAGCTCTGTCACGAAGTAATAAAAATGCTTGTAACAGGTATTGACATGTGCCTCAGCCCCCATCAGCACGATACGGTCGAAGTGATGGATGTAGACATGAACAAACACCCGAAAAAGCCGAGAGAGTATCTTCTTGCAGACCTGAAGAAAGTTCTTTGGAAAGGGAACACCTGTGAATAGAGAAGCAGGGTTGTCGTAACCATCCTGTCCTCCTGAGACAAGAGCTTTGGAGCAGAGTGTGAGATTGTAACTGCAAACTAGGTCATGATTTTCTAGGCATCCTTTCCAATCCAGAAGATCACTTAAAGCAAACATTTATCTGATGGCTAGCACCAAAGATTACCAAATCCTTAGGCAACTTTAATGGATCAAGACTGACAGGTACTGATCTTTTTTTTTCTGCATAACTTAATGGAGGAATATCCAGTATTGTAAGGCTCAGAAATCTGATTTTTGCTGCAGTGCACACTGACTGATTAACATCAATGGCTTTACATCATGAGATGGCTGTTCCTCAAACTGACATATACAGAGCCCTTCCTAGAAGTAATAGACACTATTCTGCTTATCTTACTCAACAGTGGCATTTCATAGCATCAAATTTAATAACAAATTTGAAATAACTGACTGAAGGACAGACCCCTTTGCTTCCAACTTTCTGCCAGTTACATGTACCAATCTGATTGCTTCTTTGATAGAAAAACTCTTGAAGCGACACAGGAACAGCCCTTCCAAAACACCTAAGAACTTATACTGCTTTGTAGCTGGAGACTCCAAAGCAGTTGCAAAAGTAACATTTGCTAATAAACAGGCAGACCTTCACAATGTGGCGCCAATAATTTCTTCATTTAAGACTGGTCTTGCATGGTATTGTGTGCCACTGAGCTGCCTCCAAAAGCTTCAAGGTCCATCTCCTTCTATGATTGTCCTAATAAATCAGCCACAGAACACAGTAATTTCAAGTGGCTCTTGGGAATGGACTAGCTTAGATTTTGATCTCTGACTTGTTAAGGAGGCTGTTCTCCATCCTTCAGCTCAGCTACAGCAGCATTTGTCTTAGAATCACAGAATCAGAAAGGTTGGAAGAGATCTGCAAGATCATCCGGTCCAACTAGCCACCTAGCACTACCACTGTAACCCCTAAACCACTAAACCATATTACCCAGTGCCAGATACAGATGCCTCTTCAACACCTCCATGGATGGTGATTCTACCACCTGCCTAGGCAACTTCTTTCAGTGCTTGACAACCCTAACAGTGAAATCTTTTTCTAATATCTAACCTGAGTATCTCCTGTCTACACTTAAGGCCATTTCCTCTAGTCCTCTCACTGCAGTTATGGTAGAAGAGACCATCCCCCAGCTCTCTACAACTCCCTTTCAGGCAGTTGTGGAGAGCAATGAGGTCACACCTGAGCAGCCTCTTCTCAAGACTAAATAAACCCAATTTCCTCAGCCGTTCCTCATATGACATGTTCTAGACCTTTCATGAGTCTCACAGCTCCAGCACCTCAATCCCCTTTTTAAAGTGAGAGGCCCAAAACACAGTACTCAAGGTGTGGCCTCACCAATGCTAAGTACATGACGATGATTGCTTCCTTAGTCCTACTGGCTGCACTATTTTTGATACAGGTCAAGATGCCATTGGCCCTGTGGGCCACCTGGGCACACCATTGGCTCATACTAAGCTGGCTGTGAACCTGCACTCCAAGTGCCTTTCTGCTGAACAGCTCTCAAGCCACTCCTCCCCCAGCCTGTAGCACTGCATGGAGTTGCTGCAACCCAAGTGCAGGACCTGGCACTTCACCTTAGTGAAACTAATGCAGTTGTCCATAGCCCATTGATCAAGTCTGTCCAGGTCAATCTATAGAGTTCGCCTACCCTTGAGCAGATCAATACTCCCACACAACTTAGTGTCATCTGCAAATTTACTGAGGGTGCACTCAATGCCTATGTCCAGCTCATCAATAAAAATGTTAAATATCACCAGCCCCAAAACTGAGCCCTGGGGGATACCACTAGTGACTGGCTGCCAATTGGATTTAGCTCCATTAATCACAACTCTATGAGCCTGGCCATCCAGCCAGTTCTTTACCCACTGAAGAGTCCACCCATCCAAGCCATGAGCAGTCAGTTTGTCTAGGAGGATGCTGTGGGAGACAGTGTAAAACACCTTACTGGAGTCTAGAAATACTACATCCACAGCCTTTCCCTCATCCACTAAGCAGGTCACTTTGTCATAGTAGGAGACCAGGTTGGTCAAACAGGACCATTCTTTCATAAATCCATGTTGGACGGCCTGATCCCCTGGTTGTCTTGCATATGCCATGTAATGGAAGTCAGGATGATCTCTTCCATAGCTCTGACTGGAACCAAGGTTAGACTTACAGGCCTGTAGTTCTCCAGATCATTCTTCTGACCCTTCTTGTAGATGGATGTTACATCTGCTGATTTCCAGTCAGGTAGAACTTCTCCAGTTAATGAGGACTATTGGTAGATGATTGAGTGGCTTGGCAAATTCTTTCAACAGTTCCCTCATTACTGGGATGGATCCCATATGGGCCCATAGACTTGTGTCTAATTGGCACAGTAAGTCATTAACCATCTCCTCCTGGATTATGGGGGCTCCTCATCCCTAAATTCCAGCTCTAGGGGCTGGGTATCCTGAGAACAACTGGTCTTGATGTTAAACACAGAGGCAAAGGCAGCATTAGGTACCTCTGCCTTTTCCTCATTCCCTGTCACTACACTACCCTCTGCATTCAACAAATGATGGAGACACTCCTTGACCCTCCTTTTGATGTCAGTGTATTTATAGGAACTTTTTTGGTGGTCCTTAACTGTAGCAGCCAAATCAAGTTCTAGTTGGGCTCTGGCCCTTCAAATCTTCTCCCTGTATGACCTGGCAACATCCTTACCGTCCCCCCAAACTACATGAC
>NW_008683396.1:22503-46464 GCF_000695815.1 Acanthisitta chloris | reverse complement strand
TGTTTAACCAGGCCAGTCTTTTTCCTCGACAACTTGTCTTTCTAGACATGGTGACAGGCTGCTCCTGAATATTTAACAATTAATATTTAAAGCACATTGAGCCCTCCTGCACTCTTTTGCCCTTCAAGACTGACTTCCTAAACAGGCCAAAGTCCGCCTGCCAGAAGTCCAAGGTGAAAATTCTGCTGTTGGCCCTTCTTACTTCACCCAGTACTCAAAACTCTAGCATTTTGTGATCACCATGCCCAAGATGGCCACTGACCACCACATCACCCACTAGTCCTTCTCTGTTCACAAACAACAGGTCCAGCAGGGCACTTCCTCTGGTGGGATCATTTACTGGTTGTGTTAGGAAGTTTTCTTACACTCCAAGAACCTCATACACTGCTTTCTCTCTGCTGTGTTGTGTTTCCAGCAGACATTGGGCAAGTTTAAGTTGCCCACAAGCACAAGGGCCAGCAACTCTGAGACTTCTGCCAGCTGCTTGTAGGATGTCTCATCTGCCTGTTCATCCTGGTTGGGTGGTCTATAACAGACTCCCACCGTGATGCCCACCCTACTGACCTTCCCCCTGATCTCTACCCATAGGCACTCAATCTTGCTGTCTTTATCATCATCAATTTCAATACAATCAAAATGCTCCCTAACATACAGAGCTACCTCATCACCTTCTGCTTCGCCTGTCTCTTCTAAAGAGCTTACAGTCATCCATTACTGCACTCCAGTCATGAAAGTCATCCCATCATGTCTCCATGATAGTGACTATATCATAACTTTCATGCTGTACAGTGGCTTTCAGCTCCTCCTCCTTGCTACCCATACAGTGTGCATTGGTGTAGATGCAGTTCACCTGGGCTATCAATTTCACCCTCAGCAATAGCATGCTGCCCCCAGGCTCATTTTCATGAGACTGGTCTTAGTCCCTTTCCCCTATGAACTTAGTTTAAAGACCTCTCAATCATCCCTGCTAACTCCCAAGCTATTAATCCTTTTTCCACTCAGAGTAAGTCTTCCAAATCCTTGTTTAACATGGAGTCTGGGTTTAAAAATTTATTTTCTGAAACTTTGTAGTTAAAAAAAGAGAGGAAAAGAAAGAAAAAAACCCAACAAAACAAACCCACCAAAAGTCCACATATTTATTTAATCTTCATATTCTTTTTAATAATGGAAATAATTTCCAAGAAGAAAGATGACTGTCTTACTATCTGCATGGTGATACTGTACAGAGACAGAATATAGACCCACCACTAGATTGCTCAGTTATGTTTATTAAAAGGCAAAGAAATATAAAGATGTTCCTGAAGTTTCTGAGCTACTGCTAGCAACTTGCTGAAAAAAAAGAGATCTGAACTAGTGAAATGGCAGCTTTGATTCATATGTAAGCTGAGCCCTAGTGCTGCTATGTGAGAAGAAAGTAACAGAAGGATCCTTTTCAACCTGGTGCTCAAAATCCCTGAGCTCCCCATTATGTCCCAAGAATGTGCAATCAGCTTTCAAATGTTCCAGTCACACAGCAGAAGCTCCTTCAACTCAGAATTACATATGTGATTGGAAAGCAATGCAGTTTAGGGTAGATAGGCATGGTATAACCAGTAACAAACACAGGGAGTATGACTGTGCCCATACCTCCTGTGAGTGCATGGTGTACTGGCCACTGCTGTACTAAGGGATTACCTCCTCCTGCAGAAAAGCTGCACTTGCATACCCTGGCACACACCATGGCAGCATAGGGGAACAGCCATATCATTTTCCCTGTTCTCTAACATCTCCATACTCTCCTGACCTTTTTGCAGCTGTTGACTTGCTGGAAAAGGTTACTCCTCCCATGAGATGGGATCTCTACAACTTCCAAAACTCAACTTGCTTGATCCATTTATGAAGCTCTTAAGCATCCATGAAATGGAGGGATTTTGCCCTTCTTATTGAAATCAGCTATATACCCATGGCCCTCTGTAGGCTATTGACTTCATGTATTCTCAATCTGCTATCACATGATCTAATCCTGTGCTGGAGTGAAGATCCAGATCTAATCTATCCATCTTCAAATGGACATATAGCACAGTGAAAGCCAAGTGAATCATGACATTGATCTCTTGTCTTACTTCTATGAGTAATCTACATGTTTAACTGCAGACAGTGTTATGGCCCTCCTCTCATGACACTCACTCCCCAAAGACACAATTACAACTGCTATCTGCTCAAAATGCTGGTCACAATGACATGGAAAAGTATACTGATCACCTTGTACACTGACTACCAGTAAGTCAATGGTCCACTGATTTAAAACACAGATGGCCACAACGAAGGTTCCTAATTTAAACCCGGCTAATAAAAATACTGTTCTTTGTATGATGCAAAAAAAGTGGTGAGACGACACAAAGAGACTAAAAGTTAAGGACAATAAATTAAATTGGAATAATGGAGAGTACATTAAGGTCTGAGATGAATGCAACAGGCAAAAAGTTTATCTCACTTGACATACGAAAATCTTGAATCTTATTTCAACAACCTCCCTGAAGTAGGAAACTTTGCAGATGTTAGAGAGAAAACAGAAGAAAAGTCATGATACAGCTGGTCTTTGTTCCCTATTTTTCTCTAGGTAAGTGTCAGAACATGTAAGGTCACAGAAAGACAATGCTGAGGAACCAGAGGGACCGACCCAGCCTTTTACCTGTAATGTTACATATGGTTCTTAACTGGCTCACACTTTGGTCTGTAACATGCAAGGAAAATGATTGCCTAGTTAAATCTTCAGACACATGAGCAGTTTTGACCCTCTGTATTTGTGTGGTTTGAAGTTTTGCTTTACTCAAGGGAAGTTGCTAAGCCCTTTGCCAATTGTGCATAGAAATTTAGCTGTACATTTGAAAATCCTTTTACAGGCCACAATCATAATTAATTCTTTTTTTAAAAATACACATGCAGGAAAAGAAGATACTGCCTTCTCCATTGGCAAAAGCATTGACATTATGCTATTGCAAACACACCTTCAAAATGTAACAACCTGGTAAAGTAAGAAAGGTTTCCAGTTTTATAATAAGTAGGAAGAAAACAGCATTATCAGAATCTAACAATTTGGAGAAGGTAGCTAAACCAAACCCTCCTCCTCCCATGTACCCAAAGCACAAAAATTTGCAAAAGATGCTCTTTGCTGCGAAAGCACCTCACCTGATATAATCCGATGTTTAATGTTATTGCAGTGTGACTTTCTCAAGGGCCAATGAAAACAATGTCAGTTTTGCGCGACTTCATTCCTCACATAAATAAAGCAGACAGCTGAAAAATATTCGGGATAAGCTAGACTACCTACATCCTCATTATACTGCCCTCCCTTCTGCTGTCAAATCAGACAGAGAAGTAGAGAGGAAAACACTCTTATATTATATGGCTTTCTAAGCAAAATGGTGTACCTTTCTCTTTTTAAGTGGGACTACCCCTAACAGTGTGACTCTTGAGAGAATTAATCAGCAGGCAGGTCCACCGTCAGTTGTTAAACAAAAGTATTCATGTCCTGTCCTGGGAAAAGGCTAAATGGAACAGATTACAAAACAGAAAATTGTTTGAAGTTCTGCAGTATTTGAATATACACAACAGCTCTCTTTGCTGCTGTATTTCAAGAAATGGGTGATGGCACTAAAATTTGCCATGTAATTGTCAATTTCACCAGAAGATAAGTCTTAAAATGCACATACTGTGAAATACCTAAGTATGCAAAGCATCTGAATTGATTCTCCCTGAAATCAGAGGACAGAGACCTCGATTTCTTCACTGTGTAAGACACATCCCTTGGATTTTAAGCAAATTTACAACGGCTGTTACTGACTGCAATCTTACCTACTTCCCGTTACTTCTGCATCTACTGCTGCAGAGGAACAAAAGAGAAACACTGCAATGCCAGAGAGCACTCTTCCAAGCAAGCCTAGTTTTGTACCAGACAATACCCAGGCTGATACACCCATTAGAAGAGATCTGCAAGTCTTCAAGGCAATGAGAACATTGCCATAAAAAGCTGCAGAGTCATGATTATGTGACTGTGTAACTCATCCGCCCTGCAAGATCCATCTTCACCATAGATTTGTCAGATTGCTGTGTTTGAGCAACTCTGTATGGCATTTACACACATATATATATAGCCTAAATTAGCTTGGAGATCCATTACAATAATTTAGAGAGCAGAAATTATGAAGAGGTGAACAAAATACTGCCTCTTCTGGGACAGTTTGGCAGTGTAATGGCTTAGGATGAGAAGACAGAGTTTATTAACCCAATGAATGAACATAAGGAAAATGTATGTATGTTAATACAACACTGGAACCTGGCCAAGTTACCAAATGGAAAAACGGTCCTCCCCACCTGGCAGAGGCTTGCTAATAGCTTTGTTCCTATACTACTTACCATGGACTGACAATTTCTGGATAATGTTGTGGGTTTGGCTTTCCATGCTGAAAGCACTACTGGCCAGCATGGCTCTTATTTTTCTTAACTCCTGATGTTTGTTTCTTCAGGAAACAAACAGTCTGGTTCCCCATAAATTTCACAAGGGCACTGAAATACACATGCTGTTTTAAGGGCCCCACTTGGGCTTACTGTGCAGCAAGAGGCAGCAAGATGAAACATTACCAGCAGCACCAAGCATTGTGTTCTGGGAGATGTACTCAGAATCAGACCTCTGTCCCCAGCACACAGATATTCCAGCAGTTAACTAAAAAACATAGGCCCTATGTCTGCCAAGTCAGCATGACATTATAACAAACCGTAGTTGAAAGGTTAATATCACAAAAGAAACGTTTGCCTGCGCTAAATTCCTTTTCAGTGGGCCACTAGAAGAAATATTCAGGCAGTTCTAACTCCTCAGATCACAGCCCTTACATCTTCTAATGTAGGGTACTTTTTCTGACCCTTTGATATCTATGCTGACTTAGGAAGCTTGTCTGTGGATGAGAATATTCTCAATGCATACCAATAGTTCCTTGGAGTGGTGATTTAGAACTCTTTAGTAAGTTATTTTTCCCCCCAGTAATCTTAGAATCATAGAATCAATCAGGTTGGAAGAGATCTCAAAGACCATCGAGTCCAACCCCATGGTCGTTACTAGAATATGCACTAAGTGCCACATCTAGTCTCATGTTGAAAACCTCCAGGGATGGTGAATCCACCACCTCCCCAGGCAGTCAATTCCAATGTCTGATTAGTCTTTCCATAAATAATATGTATCTATTTCACAACATAGGGATTTTTTTATATAGCAGCATGCAAGGAACTGTAGTAAATATCAGATGTTTTGACACAGAAAACTAAGAAAAAAAACCCCCAAGAACAGAATTCTGGTCCCTGACTTTGCTTGAGTTGATCCTGATTTACAACAGTACAACCTAGAATAATGTCCAGTGTCCTGGGAGAATATTCTACAGACTGACAAGTAAGTGCCGGTCAGGGCTTTTAAATTTGCTTTTACATGTTTAACTATTTTTCCTTTTTTACCATTGCATTTGGTGGTAACACAACAGATGCTTTCCACTACTCTGTTTTTACAACTGTTATAGGGTTGTAAAACTGAATGAACCCATCAGATGAAGAAAAAAAGAGCCAAGCAAGCCCTTCCCAGGACACTTAAGCACTCTAAACATCAAAGAGATAAGCCAGATTGGGCCTTCAGAAGACTAACTGCAACCTGAGCTACTCTGTATTCAGTTGCTGCCAGTTCATCCTCTTGCTCAACCAAGGACGTCCCCAGGCACCCAGAGTTCTGCTTCCCTTGCTTTCTCAGAACTACTTTATTGGAAGAGGTCAGTCCCTCCCTCCCACGTAAACATTAACTGATTTTCAAACACTAAACAGGATATCCTCTGAGGAATGTTCAGCACATGCTCAGTATGCACTGGTTGCATCAAGTTCAGTTCCAAAGGCTGTGGTGACTGCTTTCCTTTCAGAGAAGGCCAGAGAAGGCAGTGTTGTCTATCTTCTATGTGTCACTCAATGTTTTGTGCAGTATTTCCAGAGCTAAGGCTGCTCAAATATCTTCCTACTGTTTTGCAGGGAAGAATATCTTTTGGCACTGTGCTACAATACATCCTCGTCTTTAAATTAGAGAAACATGGATTTGATGGATGGAAAGCTCAGTGGATGAAGAACTGGCTGGATGGTTGCACACAGAGAGTTGTGGTCAATAACTCATTGTCCACATGCAGACCAGTGATGAATATCGTCCTTCAAGGGTCAGTAGTGGGGCTGATACTGTTCAACATCTTTGCTGGCAACATGGTCAGTGGGATTGAGTGCACCCTCAGCAAGTTCACTGACAGCACCAAGTTGTGTGGGGCAGTTGACATGATGGAGGAAAGGGGTGAAGTCCAGAAGGACCTTGATAGGCTTGAGAGGTGGGCTGATGCCAACCTCATGAAGTTCAACAAAGTGAAGTGACACCTGAGGCACAGCAAGCCCAGACACACCTATAGGCTGGGTGAAGAAGTCATTGAGAGCAGCCCTGCAGAGAAGGACTTAGTTATGAAAAACTCACCATGAGCCGGCAGTGTGCGCTAACAGTCCAGAAAGCCAACTGTACCATGCATCAAAAGGAGTGTGGCCAGCAGGTCAATGGAGTTAATTCTCTCTCTCTCTACTCTGCTCTTGTGAGGCCCCATCTGGAGTACTGCATACAGTTGCGTCATTCCCAACATAAGAAGGACATGGAATTGTTGAAGCAAGTCCAGAGGAGGGCCACAAAGTTGGTAAGAGGACTGGAGCACCTTCCCTATGAAGACAGGGTGAGGAAGCTGGGGCTGTTTAGCTTGGAGAAGAGAAGGTTGCATAGCGACCTCATAGCAAACTTCCAGTATCTGAAGAAGGCCTATAAGGAAGCTGGAGACTGAGTCTTTGTTAGGAACTGTAGTGATAGGATGAGGAGTAATAGGTATAAATTTGAAGAGGGGAAATTTAGATTAGATATTAGGAAGAAATTTTTACTGTGAGGCATTTTAATGTGGATGCTTCAACCCTGGCAGTGTTCAAAGCCAGGTTGGATAAAGCCTTGAGCAAACTGGTCTAGTGGGAGGTGTTCCTGCCTATGGCAGTGGGGGCTCGGCCTAGATGATCTTTAAGGTCCATTCCAATTCCTTAGCATTCTATGATTCGATGAGTCAATGATATTTATGAACAGAAAACTGTGCAGCAGTCTTCATGCCATCTTGAAGCCACTGTGCTGAAGGTAAGAAGACCTGCAATGGTGGAAGGCAGTAGCTGAGTGGGTCAACTCCTGCTCCTGGAAGTGCTCCTGCATTATGCAGCAAATATTCATCTGAAGTAAATATTCATCTCATGAAAGGAAAGCCATTTCAAATCATACTGGAATAAGAACCAGAGTACACAAGACTTTACACTCACAGATGACAGCACTTTCCAATAAATTTTAGGTTATGTCAGCTGGCATGTGCACACACACAAATTCACACATGGAACACACCCAAACACACTCATACTGTGAAGGCTGCATGAAAGCTATCACTGACTGACAGATTTTGGATCCAGAGTAATTCCAAAACAAGAACTACAGTTGTATAAAGAGGACTTCAATATTTTGATTGCATATGCCCCTATAAGACTATCTTTAGTATTGAAGTATAGGCCAATGATGCTTGGATTTATAAGGCATGCAAAACTTAATATTGCCCATCTAAAAGGAGCTACTATCATTTAAACAGATTATTCCAATATGTCATGAAAAGATAAGATCTGCCTCTTCAGGTGCTCCATCTGGTACCTGGAAATCAAAGCAAACTTTACCACTAATTTCATTGAAAATGAATCTGGAAAATCAACGAGCAAGAGTATCCTACTTCTTTTAAAGAAAGAAGCTAAGCATAATAATAATATTTTAATATCACTAGAAAAGGCAATTACAGAAACAAATTCAGAAGTTGCATTACCTTGACCTTAAGCAACTATTTTTGCATGATTCATGTGGTAAGAAAATTTTGAACAAAAATAGGTCAATAAACATCAAATGCACTAGTGGATCAAAAGTTTTCAGAGAGAACAAATAAAAAGATTATTTAAAAACATAAATAGCCAAAAATAAGTTGATTTGCTCTATTATCAAACCCAACTGAGAAAGGGAGGTGCTCGGGTTTCATGAGAGTAAAATTTTCTCTTTTACAGATTTATTACAGGGTTAATACAATGTGAGTCCTTCCCCAACTCAGAATCCATCATCCAATTCCCACTCACCACAGCTTGGAATATCAAAGATTTTTGACAGCCTCAAACATTAACTTTAGAAGAAACACCTCAGGCCCCACTACTCATGGGCAACACCATCTTAGCGGCAGATCTTTTAACTACTATATAAAGAATGTTTCTACATTGCAACAGCTTCAGCTGCATGAACTTTTCTTGGGTGTTGAAAACTGTTTTAAAACACCTTCTGTTATTCCATTTAATGCCTACTGAATATCACATATGTGAAAGGAAAGTAAGATAAAGAGCTTAATATCTTTTTTCTAGAAGTTAGAAGCTGGTTCTTCAGGAACTAACTTTTATTTCATTCACAAGAAGAACAAGAAAATGGTCACTAAGCCTTAATTTTCATAAATGGAAAGCTTAAGAAATTCAAACACAGAGTCATATAAAGTTTCTTTAGGATGCCTCTTTTCCACACAAAATCAATAAAACACTTTTTAAATGAAAACAGAAATCAGCATATACCCCCACTCCACTCCTCAGATGCACAATGGACACCATCTACACTTCTGCCTTTTCTTTCACCTTATATCTGAAATTGAAATGCTGGTCAGATCCCCACATTGTTCTTCTTATGCAGGGACAATTTAACTGAAGTGGAATTTACTGGGATTTTTTTTGTTGGTTTTAGCACAGTTACAAACACCTGCAGCAAGATTAAGTGCGCTTACACTAGCAAGGGTAACTACTCCAATTCAGTAATAGAGCTAAACATATACTTTCAAGTTTCCTGATGAAGAGACTGATTTATCTCTGTGTTTAACTTTAATCATCCTAGTGGCAAACATTAATTTATCTTAATGTTTAATGTATTAATGCCTATGCATTTTTATCTATAGATTTAATATAAGTTTACATGATTACTGCCACTGCTTACACAGTGTATGACATCAAATCATCTGTTAATTGGCATGTATATGGATACACTTCACTAACATAGCCTGAAAGCTAAGACACTGAAGGACAGATAGAACTTGTGTGCAAAAGCTTAGAGAGAGATGGCAGCTTTATATGTATCTGAACATTTGAAATTTCTCATCTGTAAAATAGGATGATGGCTGAAAGTAGTCTTGGCTCAACAACTATCCTTAAGCATAGAGCCTGCAATGAGGTAGAAACGAGCAGTGCATGCTGAAATTGCCATGAAGTTTAACTTCTACAAAGTTAGTTTAAGCTTAAACTAACTTAGTAGTTAGCTTGTGCTTTTTTTAAAGGTTACTTACTTTTAGGAAAGTAAAGCTTAAAATCTACTGAAAAGTAATGATTTCTGATTGATCCATGTAGACAAATGTTCATAACTGTAAAGTAAAACAATGAGGCTCCTCTGTCACAGTATTTGCAAACAGAACAATTACAATTCTTCACAAAAATACAAGCCCTAGTAAGAAATGGAGCAATTATTCTGCATTGAGAATATCTGCATAAAGCTTTACAAAGACACTTTACAAAGATGCTGCATAAAATGTCTAAGGACAGTTTTTTCTCCCACAATGAGAAAATTACTATATGTGGAAGCCCAGGAAAATTATGGCCAGAATTACAGAATTTTCCATGATTTCTGGGGCTTGTCCGAGCATAACCCCTCTCCCCACAACAATCCCCCAAAAACCCCAAACCTAATACCAAAAACCAAGAAGAAGAAAATTATGTGGTTATTATTGCTGGTCCTTTATAGCAGCAAAATGTACTGCCTGGTCAAATACTTCAAAGAAGGAAGGTGTGCTTCAAAAAAACAAAGAAAATTCTTAAACAAGTTGGTTGCTTTGTTCCTGTAAAACTAGAGGAGTTGCTGCACTATATGATGTATGTTTAACACCTACCTTTGTAAAGTGATGAAGTTTCTTAAAATAATTCAGTACACAACATGAGGTGACAAGCGCAAGTTATATGGGATGTCCTAGTGTAACAAACATTTCTCATTGCAGTTTTACAAAGTTTATCTTTCTATTATCTCCTTGAAAATCTAAGATGAATATTGGTAACAAAGCTAGTAAGAAGGGGGGAAAAAAGCCTGTTGCATGCAGTGCTCTATGTACCACTACATCAATAGCTCAAAAGATATTCTACACTGGTGAACATAAAGGAAATTTTCAGCTTACTGTCCACAAATGTGTCTGTCTTCTATGAAACTTATAGCTCAGGGAGACAGACCATCCAGCACACCAAATCAATTGTCTGTTACTGCTTCAACCCATTCCCCTCACATACTTTGCTATTATTATGATATGTATGTCTGATCTACTTCTAAAAGTTAAATCAGCACTGCTTGACTGGAATGTGCTGAAAAGTTCAGAATTTTCAGTACTGGTTCACAAAGGAAGGCACTCTCTGTCAGAAGGGTACAACAGACAACACAGAGCAGCAGCAGCTTAGGGAATGTTTTGGGTCATCATTTGTTTCTACCTGTTTGTCCAAGCTGAATTAGATGTAAAGGTGAATACATCCAAAAGATTCAATGAAGAATATGCAATTTAATTCATAAGCAACATAAAAAAACCCTGTTCTGGTTCTGGCCAGTATTCTATATATGCATGATGCTTTCTCTCCATGCTTTCCTTACCGTTGATCACTTTCAGCTCAAGAGATTTGCTGAGCCTACTGTAGCTTCTGTATTCAGTAGTCTGCAATGGATCTCTCTTCAAACTGACTCTCCAGCTAACCCTTAAATCTGTCTGTACGTCTTCCACTTACAGCTTCCTTTGACAAGGTGCTCCAGTCTGCCAGGCACTGTGTATCTTGTATGCCTCACTGCCCTTGTGTTGGAAGAGGCAGTAAAGGGGCAAACTCTGCTTGCAACATCTGTATCATATCCTTCACATCAGTTCACCTCTCTTCTACAGAGACATCTCCAAGTCAACTCATCTAGTCTTAATTCAGAGGCATTTCTATAATTTTGTTCATCATTCTTGCCTTTTCTGAAACTCTTCCTGTTTCAACATTACTTTCCCTGTGATGGTAAGAATGCAGGAATGTGTGGGAGAAATAGGGATTTACACAATTGCATAACTGTGCTTTTTGGTTTGCTCCCAATTTATTTGTGACCAATTCTTAAAATTTGTTGGCAGTAATTGTCTTTCTAAATCTGCATTGTAACAGTTTCCTCAAGAGATGATAATTTTACATAGAAACCAGGCTTATTTTCTTACTTTTCTGCACTGAATTATATCTGCCTTTTTATTGTTTAGTTACCACCTCACAGCATTGCCTTCTGCAGTCCTTCAAAGTCAACCCCCTGTCCTGCTCCCCTGAATGCCTTCATAACATCAGCAAATGTTACCACCTTGTTGCTCACCCTTTTATCCTGCTTACCTATGACTATGTTAAGCAATCAAAGTCCAAGCATGTCAGGCTGCAGAACTTCACTGTTGACCTTCTTTGATTCCACAGGGGAAGATTTCAACTATTTACTCTTTGCTTCCTTTTCTATCCAGTATTTTATGCATTTATCACCCGGAGTCTCAACATTGTACAGCAGCTTTTACTATACAAATATGATTGTGGCATGATCAAGGGATCACTTTTTTACCAAGGGTATTCATAAAAAATAGACAAAGAACAAGGACTAGACACAGAAACACCTTCATGAACAGTGATCTTCAGTTGTGTTGGTTCTTAAAAGAAGAAACTCACAAAAACCCCTGTATATATTAGGACGTAAACTGAGATATTTTATGTGACAAGGCAAAAAGTAAGTCAGAGAAAATCAAGTGATTCTGAAACAAATTTTCCAGAAAAAGGGAAACTGATATACACAGGAAAATGACTCTACGATAAGCTTTTTGACACCTTTTTTTATTGGCTATCACCATATCCATGTTATTACGACCGCTTATCCAGATCATTATCAAAATGAAGTCATATGGCTGAGAAAGGATCACATGAGGAAAAAACCCAGGGTGTGAGGAGAGGGAGATGAATACAGACACAAAAGGTAATTGAGGGGATGGATTTCACTTATAAAAATAATATTTGAGTCAATTGATTCAAGAGAGAACAAGAAGGCAAATCGACAGGGTAACACTGAATACCTAATTCCTAGAGTAAGGCAATAGTAGGAAAGTGAGGTGCAATAGCACCTCATTAACAGGAATGGTTAGATCTTTCTGGGAAGAAAAGACCAATTTCAGTGACCACTGAAGCTGGAATACAATCTACTTCAGCATTCTCTGGCTTCTTGCTCCTTATTCTATTATCTTGCCCACTAATAACACCTAGACCTGCTTGGCTTTCTTTGCCAGTCAGCCATTTTCTGTTATTTCAGCTAGTGCTCAGGTGTATTGCATCACTGAGAACTAATGTGGTACCCTCAGTGTGTAAGACTTTTGCAAACATCTCCTCCCACTTTCTAGATCACAGAAAACTCTTGCAACTTTCCTACAGTCCTTTACGTTATTCCTTCAGTCAGTAAACTTCCACTACACTTCCAGAAGCTAATGCTATGTATGGCCTTAGATTGAGACTTGCCATTGCCCTGAATCATTCCTCTTAAACATTCCTAGCATCCAGACTGCAAGGTTTCTTCAAAGAATCTCTTGTTACTGTCACTTACTGACATGATCAAATCATTAATAATTTCTGAGAATTTAAAAGCTACTCCCTTTTCTTCTGAGACCATGAAAATTAAAAGCAAACATTAAGGGAAAGTTTTGCTTTTGGTTAAACCAAAAAACAAAACAAAAAAAACCACTTCAGAATGCAGATAGTGTTAATAAACCAGTTGCAAAATAAATTAGAAGCTTTGCGGCTGTCTCTCTTGGAATAAACATGTTAGAAAAAATGCAGTGTGCAGAGTTCAATTGCAATATGCAGATGGTAAGTTTAATAGGTATCTTTAAGTACCATTAGTTAATTTTAAAGCTTGTCCCTGACCAGCAAAGTGAAGTGGACCTTTAAAGATGCAGTACTAAGAAAGAACCATCTGTCAAAGTCGATAGAGGCTGGTTGGTTGAATCAGAGGCTGAAGTCTGCAGCTGAGAGGCCTCCCACTCATTTCTTTGTCTTAGTCAACAGGAATTAACAACAGAAAATTTAAAAAAGAAAGCAGTGTCCATTTTTCTCTGCAAAGGGTATTGAAAGTTCACACAGGAAAACAAACTACTTATCTTTTTGGGATCATATACTGACAAATAGGTTATTAGTCAAAACTTCAGTCCCTGTGGAACAGAATTGTTGCTGAAGATGACAGCTTGGAATTCCTATCTAGGTAATTAAATTTAGACCAGATGAATAGAGAATGCTGGGTCATTCTTTATTGTAGAGAATATAGCACCCAAGCAGGGACAAAATATAGCAAGAGAAAGGTCTGTCTTGATGAGTAGGAAATCAAACAGGAAAATCTTGCAGGAGGTCTGCATGGATGGAAAGTTGCTCCTAATGGGAGTTGAATCTGGGAAGGCACATGAACAGCAACAATAAAGGATTTTACTAGTATATAAACAGTGAAAGAAAAACATGGAAAATATGGGTCTGTTGCTGAATGAGGCATGGGAACTTGTGGCAAATCACATAGAAAAGGGCAAGAATGCATTCTTAAGCTCAGTCTTTACTAATAAGATTGGTCTCCAGAAATCCAAGGCCTCTGAGACCAGAGGGAAAGTATGGAAAAAGGAACAAATACCCTCAGTAGAGGGGGGCTATAGTTTAGGGAAAGGTTAAGCATACTGGACATGCTTAAGTCCATGGGACCTGAAAGGTAAGCATCCAAAAGTGCTGAAGGAACTCTCTGTCATTGCAAAGCCACTCTTGATTACTTCTGAAATGTCATGGTGATTGAGAGATGTTTCTGGAAACTGAGAAAAACCAAAGATCACTCCTATCTTCAAGAAGGGCAAATGGGAAGTGGAGGGAACTCCAGGACACCTCAGCTTCACCTCAGCCTCTGGGAAGGTGTTGGGAGAAAATCTTCCCGGAACACATTTTCAAGTACATGAATGACAACAAGTTTATTGGAAGCAGTCAGCATGGATTTACAAGGGAAAAACACACTTGTCCAACCTGTTGGCCTTTACAATGAGGTCACTAGCTAGACAGCTAATGGGGAGAGAAGCTGATTTTCTTTGCCTTGACTATAGTGAAGCCACTGTATCCCTGCCATCACAGACAAGCTGACAAAGTACGAGTTAGAAAAGGGGACAATGATATGAATTGAAAATGGACTGAGCTGCTGGGCCCAAAGGGTTGCTACCAGGGGCATGAAGTCCAGTTTGAGGCAAATCAGTATCTGTGTACTTCAAAGCTCAATTCTGGGGCTGATACTGTTTAACCTTTTTGCTAATGACCTGGATGATGGGTCAGGGTACACCCTCAGGAAGTTTGCAGATGACACTAAGATGGGAGTAGTGGCTGATACTTGTGGGTCTGTCCTTGTTTAGGGGGATCTAAATAGGTTGGATAAACAGGCAGAGAGAAATCTCATTAAGTTGAACAAGGGTAAATGCACAGTCTTGGCCCTGGGGGGGGACAACTGAGGCACCAGTACATTCTGGTAGCTGAGTGGCTGGAAAAAGGCTTTGCTGAGAAAGATCTTTGGGTTCTGGAAAACCAAGCTGACCATAGGTGAGCAACATATCCTCAGGGTAAAAAAGGCCAACAGTATCCTGGGCTGCATAAGGTAGAGCACTAGCAGCAGGTAAAGGAGGTGATCCTTCCCTCTACTCAGCCCTGGTGAGACTGCACCTGGAGTGCAGCGTCCAGTTCTGGGATCCTCAGTAGAAGAAAGGCATGAATTTAACTGAACAGTGTCTAGCACAGGGCCATAAAGATGATGAAGAGATCTGAACGTCTCTTGTATGTGGAGAGGCTGAGAGGTAGGACTCTTCACTTTGAAAAGAGAAGGTTCAAGGGGCTCTTATCTATGTGTATAAATCCCTGATGGGAAGAAATGAAGAAGTGGGGGCAGATTCTTCTCTGTAGACACACTGGCAGTACAAGAGGCAACCAACACAAATTCAAAGATATGAAATACAACCAGATCAGACAAAAACACCTTTTTGCTATGAAAGGGTTGCCCAGAAAGGTCGCGGAGTCTCCATTTGTGGACTGGACAACTTGCTTTACCCTGCTTTGAGCAATAAGATTGAACTAGATGATCTCAAGAGGTCTCTTTCAGCCTAAATTATCCTGCAGCTCTTTAATTCTGTCCAGTACAGCTCCAAATGTCAGGATCAGTGCCAGAGAACTCGCTGTCTGTCTTACCATGCTGCACTCATGGCCTTTAAGGAGCATCTTTACACTGGAGCTGCTAGGGGATGATCTAAACATGACCACATTAGGAGGTGAGGAGGCCTCATCCCATCATCCAACCTGGTGTTGTACTGTATTTCAACAGCTGTAGCAGTACTTTGACAGAATAACTTAGGTACTAGACCTAGACCTGCTGGAAAATTCCACGCGGGGAAGCAAGCAGCCGACTCAATGTGAGTGATACAGCAAGCTCCAACTTAATTGTTAGCTCAGTCCTTCTCTTATACAGTGCATGAATAACTATGCTTATTGTTCTCTTTACCATTACATAACCATTACCTAAACCCTAAAAGTTACATTTGTATACTTTCTTAGGTTGCACGACAACTATGTCTATTATTCACTTTAGCATTACCTAAGCTCTAAAGGTTACATTTATATAACTTTTCTGCTTGCGGATGCAGCTGTGAAGATGTCTCCTTTATTCTCTGAAGAATCCTTCTTTGTTTTCCAGGACAGTTCATCCTTGGGCTTGCAACATTATGCTGAGAAAATAACTTCTAATGCTGAGAAGCTAAATTCCTGAGGCCTACTTCTTAGTTCCCATAGACCTTTGCTCGACTCTTGCTCGCACAATGCTCTCTGGGAGCTGTGCCCCTGTTCCCTTAGCCATTCTTCAACATAGACCAAACACAACTGATTATTATTATTATTACTGACAGGTTCAGAGAGCAATTCCTTCCCCAAGAGCAGAAGAGAAATGCATTTACACTTGCACTTGAGTCCAACAGGACAGCCTAGAGACTGGAAACAGATTCAGGGATGCATATAACTTAGTTACATGCTCCACAAGGTACCTTGATGAAGGTAGAATATGACTCTGACACTGGACAGTTTTTTTTCTCATTGCTGGAAGAGTGAAAGCATATACAAAGCTAGGGGTTTTGGAACAGGTCAAGAGTACTCTTGAAATCAGTGACACTACCTGTTTCTGGATCCACCAACAAACAACTGTGCAATCCAAGGAAAATCACTTCTACTCAGAATTTCCTATCTGAACAGCCACTTATACATTATGTGGACTACTTTGATTACCTCTGCTTTGGTTTCTTATCTGACAAATGAAATAGTAACATTTCTCATGCCTTATAGGGTTCTTCCAACAATTAGATCTTACTAAAAAAATACCAAAACCAAGCCCTAAAACTTCAAAAGAAAGGCAGTCATGGTGTACAACCAATTTCAAAGCATATAAATTCTAAACAGATGTATTGTTTTAATGCCCAAATATTCACTGGCACTATTCTAAAACATCTGATGTCATCCAGCATGTGATTTGGAAGTGTTTCTGCTGCCGAATGCTAGAGCTTAGCTTTGGGGACTTGTCTATTAGAAGACTGAGTTCATTCTGTTAAGGCTGATTTAAGCAGACTCTGTACTAAAAACAATCACCATTATTTCACCATGCTAATGTTGACAGACACACATATCAGTTCGGCTGAACATCGGCTTCTTAAAAGAAAAGGTAGTCCCTTCCATATCCAGATGAGTTTTGTCTTTCAGAGGCAAGCTGTTCATTGTCCTCCCTTTCTCCTTCCAGTTATTAATTGACTTTTATTCCCTTCTTGATTCTCTCTGATTCCAGATGTCTCAGCTAACTTCCTTTTCTTTCTAATGAGTCATAGTGTCACTGATTCAAGTTATGAGAAGAAAATACACCTTTCCAGTGTACATTTTCAAGCATATGAAAGGGCACGGCCCTGCTGGAGCTCCTCAGACATGTGACTCACTGTGAGTTGGAAAGAAGAAAAAAAATCCTCTGTGTCACCACTGTTGGTAAATCCTGTTTCATTCTGTACTGCGTTGTTGAGATTTTCTGAGCATTTGTCAGGTCTTTTCTCATCTTTGACTTTCCTGCAAGTGGGTTTTTTCTGCTCAGTCACACGAAACAGTCACTGAACAGGCATTGAAGCCTGCATTTACCCTGTATTCCAAGGATTCTAAGCATGACTCAGAAGATTTTCCAAGTGAAGCAAAACTTCTGAAAAGGGAAATACATGAAACTCTACAGAGATCTGTGTTTCCAGGAAATTCCTATATCCGTATGCACATATGGGAACGAATTACTGTGGTAAATCATCTGCTGGACAGTGCCTTTTGTCAGCCTTCAAGGAAAACGGAACAATTTAGACCGTGGCTTCTGTGGTTTTTCTCTACTTGAAATCAATTATTTTAGGCTAAATGTGTAATCATAAGACTTGTGGTCTCATATAGTGTCAGACACTGAAAATTATTTGATAATTCCACAGTCCATATGCTGCACATGTCAGTTTTGTGGCACTATAACTGAAGAATTTATACTGTAAGGGCTGTTCATCCCTGTGACACAGAGCTCACCACTTAGCCCGCGAATGACTGTCAGGCCACAGAGCCTTTCTCTGGGGACCCTGTCATTAATGTAAGTTACAGCGTAACAGCAGTTGTCTGGCATCTCTCAGTGCACTGCTTAGGCACACAGAAGCTACATTAACCATCAATGGATCCCACCTGCTGGATAAATTCTTTAGGACATTTTTGGTTAAGCAGTGAATACAGACTGCAGCCAGGGAAAAGAACCGGGGTTTTTTTTTTTTCTCTGTTTCTCTGTTTTGGCCCATACACTCTGAACTACTTCCAATGACAGAAATCATTAGCTTAATGCTACCAGTTATGACATAAAGAATCGGCCTGTCTTAGAAAGTTTTTATAAAAGATTAAGATTTTAGATTCAAAAACCTCACTAGAAGACAATGACATTTAGAGACTGACTCAGTTCCCCTTATATTTATGACACCCAATCTGATGACAAAAAATGTCAGGGAAAATTGCACTACCAACAGAACAAGATTCTGATAGAACACTGCTTTTGTTAATTGGTCCTATAAAACCTCACATAAAGAGAAGTCTGTTCAAAATAATCAAGGAAGGGCCCACTGTCACCAGCATTCTCTTTGAGAATGAAAAGATGTTTAATTTTTACTTAAAGAGGAAGTTTTAAGACATATTTTAAACAAAAATAAGTTTGTGTTTGTGTTAACAGCTGAGGCCTTAGAATACGAGACATGCTAGGATAAGCTTGGGCAGATGACAGGAGAGTTGCTAAGGCACAGAGTATCGACAATCATCTGCGTAAGTGACCACAGTGGCCCACATTCCATGGAAATGGTGAATCCAACAACCACAAATCTAAGGACATGCTGCTTGAAGACTCTGAAACAAAGTCCCTCCAGAACCACCATCATTGTCCCCAGCTTTCATTTTTTTAATATGGCCCTTTCCACCATAAACACATGAAAATACAATAATGAAAAAATGATAAAACATAAGATGCAGCCATGTGGACAAGGGCTAGTCATGTCATGTGCAGCACTACCAGTGAGTGTTCAGTTTGACAGTGGTCAAACTAATCTGATACAGGAAAATCTATTCTAGCAGGAGCCATACTAAACAGCTTTTCTCTGGAAATAATTATTCTTCCCATAATCTCTTGCTGACTTTTGTTTCTCCAAGTATGTAAAGCTCCTCAAAGCAGAGAAATTCTGCAAAGCTAGGCACAGACATGTACTAATACCGTTCCTTTAATGGTAAGAATGCAAGTGTATAAATAATACTGCCACAAAAGTTTGATGTCTTTCTCTGTAGCATGATCAGGATGAACACTGTGCTTACAAATATTTCAGGTTATCTGATTATGTCATTCTTGCCTTTATGTTTAAAGAGAAAAGAAACATAGAATTTTTTCGGTTGGAAAAGACCCTTAAGATCTAGTCAAATCGTAAACCTAACACTGCCACCACTAAACCATGTCCCTAAGCGTCTACTACATGATATCTACATGTCTTTTAAAGATCTCCAGAAATGGTGGCTCAACCAATTCTCTGGGCAGCCTGTTCCAATGTTTGATAATCCTTTCCATGGAGAAAGTTTTCCTAATATTCAAACAAAACTCTTCCTAGTGCAACTTGAGGCCTGTTGCTTGTTACCTAGGAGCAGAGACTGACCCGCACCTCACTACAACTTCCTTTCAGGTAGTTTAGAGAGTGATAAGGCTCCCCTCAGCCTCTTTTTCTCCATGGAAAGAACCAACAAGACCAGCTCTCTCAGCCACTCCTCATGAGACTTGTGCTTCAGACCCTTCCCTAGCTCCATTGCCCTTCTCTTGACAAGCTCCAGCACTTCAATGTGTTTCTAGTAGTGAGAGGCCCAGAACTGAACATAGGATTCAAGGGGAGGCCCCACCAGTGCCAAGTACAGGAGTAAGATCACTGCCCTAGTCCTGATGGCCATACTATGGTGATACAAAGGCTCATACATGGCTTTTATCCACACAATGGGTTTTTAACCAAGTGTTCTTTGCATACATATTTAACTTTCCTCCAAAAACCAAAATCCCTATAAAACACAGGAGAGCCTCATTTAAAACCAATTAATGAGTTTTCCCCTCCTAAGGTTTCTGATTTTACTCTGTTTACATACTCTGTGTGAATCTAGAAGGCCAAAATTCTATTTGAAAGAAGATAGCCAAACTTAAAGACAGTATTGGGCTGACTCAAAGACCTTATCCTTGATTTAGAGTCCAGAATTTCCCTTAACACCACACTAAATGGCACTCTAGCCACTCCACAGTGAAGTCATACTGAGATTGTACTTAACCAGGACTAAATTATTTTACTTTCATACCTCTAAAACCACACTTTATTCTGATGATTGTTACCTTATGTCTCGGGCAGTTGAAGGACCCCTCTGATATATGTTTCTTCCCTTGGCTAGACTCTGCATAAAACATGCCTCCAAAGTAGCAGTGTTATCCTCAAAAGATTGACCTTAAGAATGAAAATACTTCGTGGGAGTAGAGACTACCATGAATTTTCTACAATGTTCCTGAGCTTAAAAAGCAACTTAATTTTTACAAAATAAACATAAGCAAAAGGTAGCCACTAAGAAAACTGATACTTGTGAATCTTATTTTGTTCGGGTTCCAAACAATTAACCACCATTATGATATGTAAATTGTACTCTCACATATTCTGCTTTGCAGCCTATGACACAAAGTCTGTTTCATAAGGTTTCAAGCAAGGAGCTATTCTTCTTGTTCAGGGAAAGGAGTGCACACAACATGGAAAAACCAGAGTACTCAGTTTACACAAACCCACTTTCCAAGGCAAAGTATGTTTAAGGTGTCGTATATCCCACACTTCTGAGTTGGGCATAAGCTGAACTCCAGCATGCTATAGACTTGAGACACTGTAGATATCAGCTGTGCTGTGAAGGTAGCTAAAGAGAAGTCATCAGAAGTTCAGTTAGGGTAGAAGCTGTGATTATGGAGATTCTCTGAGAGAGTAATCTAAGTAGTGTCCCACAGTGTATGCAAATATAATGTGTTAGAGAGCTAAATTCCTCAGGAAAATGTAACATGGCAGCTACCAGACAGACCACTCCAGTTCCTATGTGGGACACTACTTGTTGCAGATGTTCCATACTTCTTTCTTTCTCCCAAAACAGCATCAGAGTGAGCAGAGATCCTGAAACCCTCCAGCCTTCACAAAGCCAGCAAACACATTCCTCCCCCCATGAGCTTTCTCTCCACCATTCATGCTACCACTTAAGTTTTTATTTTTTAATCAGGTTTCTGTAGCATGGAGAATGGGAGAAGAAAGCTACTGAGACCTGCTTTTTTAAGTGTTAGCAAAAGTGCTTTTTAGGCCTTAATGACTGTCATTACACAGAAAACATGGCATACGAGGCATCAGACTTCTAATGTGCATTCTTCAGGTGAGGCAGTTTGTCATGGAAAAGCCAGGAATGTGTTAAAGAATTTGCACTTACTTTCTACTGCACGTATTTTCTATTGTTAACAGAACTAGTCTGAAGAATGGCTTAATTAATATGTCTGAGCTGCAAATGGATCTATAGGTAGCTCAAACGGCACACATAGCAACAGATCAAGAGGGTACACTGAGGAAGGCATCTGGCAAGGATAGCTTTGGGAGCAATCACCTGTCTATCAACAATGATTGCTCTTGAGGACAGTCTAGACTACTCCTAAGCTTCAGTCCCTATTCTTGTATAAGTAGAATACCTAAACTAATCAAGGCATTTTAGGCACCAGAAAAAATGTAGAAAATCAAATTTCTCCAAAATATAATCAATCACCAAAAAATTAATGCAATGCTAAGACCACCAGGTAGATAGCTTTGAGTAAACTGCATCACTTGCTATCCAGATGAGGGCCAATGCAATTTTCACCCATCTTCAGTGATGGTACTCTTGGAGCATACCAGGTTTGTGGACTGGTTCATCTGCCAACTTAGTTAACTTAGAAACATCTGTTAGATCCTGAACCACAGGAACAGGAAAAAAGGGAGAGGAGGTGGAAAGTCTGACATACAATCTAGTAGTAAAGTATCTACCTGATATCTTACAGACACATATATTTCTAGGTACAAAACTTTCAAGGAAGAGAGCTGTGCTGCTGCTATAACATTGCCATAACATATACATATGCACAGAATTCACAAAGTCGAATGACTAGAGGAAAACTACAGCCATAGAATAATCAGCTATTACAGAATTTTCTTTATTTCATTGGCACAACAGATTAACTCAAAGCTCTTGTCAAGCACGTTCATGCTGAAGGATGGATCAAGGAAGGTCAGCAACAGGGAAAAGAAGATAAGCTTTACAAAGCAAAATTCTTCTATAGTCCAAATTTTAAATCTGGAAATGGTGTGGCAGGTGTAAAGATCAAGCACAAAGGATTGTAAAAATGAAGAAAAAGTATACACAGCACATGTCAGCAAACGCCACTTCTCCCACACTGCAGACACTTCCTCATGCTTTGGAACCTCAATAAGACAGAGACGGCTGTAAGAAAAAGTCAGTGATGTCAAGCAGCCTCCCCACAGTTCCACAGGCTATATTGTGAAGAGGCCATTGATCAACAAAAGTAGTTGAGTAGAGTCTATTCACATCTACCATGTGCCAGCTGCCTTCCTGTCACTGCAGAAAAGTGCCCTAAGTGATAACTATTATTCCTGGATGGAGATACAGAAAAATTCTACTGCAATGTTAGTAAGAAACCATTGAAAAATTTCAATCATATCCACAAGGGCCAGACAGTGTCTTGGTCTGCTTTTGTAGATGCATTGTGGTGACATACTGGGCTCTTCCTTCGGAAGCAGCAGCACACACATGCTCTGTGCAAAACCTCTGAAGCTGCTAGCTACCAAAATTTACTAGTAAAGCATGCATCTGCTAACATATTTCTAAGAACACATTAATTTTCTCAGCCAAAGTCCTAGGCTTTAAATATTTTACAAGTATGTTTTTATTTTGATCAGCCATAACTAGGCTATTTGATTACAGTATCTTAATAATCTTTTAAATCCTTCTCTATGAAAACTCTCATAGCTTGAAAGTGATTTTGTACTTCCTCTAAATGTCAAATTGCAGCTTCTTAAACTGCTTAATCAGTTTTTAATCAATTTAGCTCTTGTTCCTCATGCAGCCCGGCAGTGCTGAAATTAGAATTAAGAATTACAGGATAATTAAGGCAGGCACAGATTTTGGGAGGTCTGCATCCCAGCTTGCTGCTTTATATAGCCTTCAGATCAGATCAGGGTGCTCACGGCTATATTCTGCCTGGTCTTGAAAACCCTGGAGGATGGAGACAGCAAACCTCTCAACTGCTTTATTGTCATCATTGGGAAAAGATTTTCATTATGTCAAGTCAGAAAAGAAGTCCATTTTCTGTTAATTTCATGAGAATTTTCTGTCTTTTGACCATCTTCTCATTCAACCTATGGACGTGACAAAGAAATCGTGTGGTAATGTTCTCTGGCCTATGTTATGATGGAGGTCAAATTCTAATAAATGACATAATACCCTGTGGCCTTAAATATCTGTAAATCTTTCCCAATGATGCTTACACCAGAAAAAAACCACATTCCATTCACTAGAAATCCAAACAAGTTGGAATTACTACCAATTTAAAGCTACAATGAGTAGGGGAAAAAACCCAAAAGCATCTGAATTTATCTTGTTTGGGAATCAGGGCCTGAAGGAAGCACAGAAGAATAGAACTGCTTGCTTTCATAGCTCTTTTTGATACTGCCCAAACTCGTATGGTAAAAGCTGACAATTACAGTTCAACAAAAACTGCATGTGTCCCAAGGATCTACTGTTTTCCACTCCAAATTATTTCTTCAACATGTTTACCAAAGCACAGAGATGAAAAAAGTAGATGAAGAAGAAAAGATACTTTTGGGACTATGGAATATTTATTTGTCCATCTGAGCCTGAGAAATTTATCCCTTGAAAAATGTTAAATAATGAGACTACTAGGTACCTGAAAGAGCAACTCGTATTTACTACAGAAAGAGAGTTTACCCTAAAGCTAAATAAAACTCAAGTACACTACAAAAATTCCTGTTGGGGACTAATACAGACAGATAGCTTTACCAGAGTGGCCTGAGCAGGCATACAGACATAACTCTATTCCTGCAT
>NW_008683396.1:7090-22466 GCF_000695815.1 Acanthisitta chloris | reverse complement strand
GGTCTGTATGTGGTTATATGCAGATCATGTTTCCAGAGCTGTCAGTCTCTTAACTGCCTTAAATCCACTTAAAATTGATAAAAGAATGGACAATGGAAACGATAACAAGAAAATAATCATGTTTGCAATCCTCTGCAGACTGTGAGACCATTTTACAAACACAGTCCTTAAAGCTCTGCTATACAAAGAAGTAGTCCTGATACTCCGGACATGATTTTGTCACTCACAATTCTTGACAGCTCTTTTGTTCCCATATGAGGCTCCCTTGTTTTCTGCCAGCTAGTTCAGTATTAGTAGGAGAGTGGCTGAGAGAAGAGGCTCTTTATTAGAAAATGAATAGACCAGAATGACTAGAGAAAGCAGAGAGGACATAGCACCAGTCCACAGGACGTACAGTGACTGGTAAGAGGCCAGAGGCCATCATGCCAAGGGTAAACACTGAGAGGGTTAAATATAACATTAATAACAATATATAACTCTGCTGCATTCATGGTCTTTTGTTTTAAACCACAGAGGAACACCACCACGACCACAAAAAAAAAAAAGGTCCCACCAAAGCTGGCTATTCCTATTCTGAAATTGTTTTCCTTGAAACTTGCTCCTCAGTGAAAGATTCTCTTTAAGGAAAAGGTAACTTACCCCAAGAACAAACTTCCTTTTGAATATTCTGGGTGCCTAAGTAGGGAATTGCTGACAGAAGAGGTACCCAGAACACCAAATTGAACACAGCATGTATCTGTTTCTGAATAGCAAGATCTAAGGCCTCACAAGCAATTTTACCAACAGTTTCATGTGAATACTGGTGAATCAAAAAGATGAGAAGAGTGTAGGGGGCTAGTACAGTGTCTGCAACAAAGGCTCAAGAGGAGAGGAGAGAGGAATATAAGTGAAAGTGCTTCTCTATGGAATAATGCTCCAAAGGTATGTATAAAATCTCTTTATGGGACTTGAGATTACTCCAGTCATCTCAGTCTCTAATATAAACATGGTACAGTTCAACACTCCATGATGGTTCAAATAGACTTTTCTCCTTCCTTTGGGTCAATTCAGAGTGACACAGGTTTTCATGGACATCAAGTTTTCCTGTTCTGACTTGTATCAGGGTCCAGCCTCATTCTAGAGACCACAGGTTGTTCCCCTTCTTCAGTGTCTTCAGGTTTGATTTAATTGACAACAGCAGAAGCTGTTGGGAGGTGAACACTGTGGACTGAGAGTATTTACTCATTCCACTCTTAGGCTTACAATGGGTAAGCCATTGTGGATAAAAGGTTCTCCTGAAAGATCTTACTACAGATACAAGGGGTGAGCATCTAGAGCTGAAAGGTTTCATGTTATAGATTATTTCTTGGCTTGGTAAAACCCATCAGCAGGCCAGCATGCTACCTGCTCCCCATATGTGCTAACAGACAATATTCCCTGCATATGCAAACTGCAAGGAAACAGAGCAATATTGGAATACTACAAGGTGGAAACTTGGTATAACAAATGCCTGCAGAAATACCAGTGGAAGCAAAATCATTTCTCTGCACCTTCAACCCACCTAAAACTCCAAAAATCATTCACAAACTAAAAAATGCTAAAGAAATAAAACTCATTTTTCACTACACAAAATATATGATACTGCTTTCTCTGAAATTCTCCTTCTTACTGTGTTGACAAAGTCCAGATTAAAAAATACAGTTACTGCATCCTTTCTACCTATTAGTGTAGAACAGAAAAGTGATAGGAACTAGGAAAGAAATCACAAGTTCGTCCAGACAAACAGTTGCCAAGGCTGAGAATAAGGTATTTCAAAGGTCAGGAAATACTGATAGACACAGCCTCTTGATGCATCATCTACCAATTAGCTGCAGGCTCTACCTGCATAAAAACTACAAAATATTGGGCTGAATCAATCTTAATACATGGCATTCTTCTTTTTTGTTACTCATCTGGGCTAAGTACTAATATACAACATCTCACATTTCTTACAACAAACTCCCAGCTTTTCCATTTGAAAGAAGTGAATCAGAACCCATTAACTAAAACTGCTAAAAATCATGTAAATACATTGTTAAAGCAAAAAAACCTTTTTTTTTTTTTTTTTTTTTTTTTTTTTTTTTTTTTTTTTTTTTTGTGATTCCATGCAGTCACAGCTAAAGGTTTAGGTTGTCTACACTACACAATGCACTCTTCTCAAAAGCTGTCCTCGGAGAACTATTTCAGCAAAGACATTTCAATCTATTTGCCCCACTCTTCAGAGTATTAAAAAAGGAAATTTGTGCTGCCCTTAACAGCTCCCTCTTCTAGGCTGTCTGGTCAAAGCATTGCAAGGCTTGTTGGTATTTCGTATTACGTGTAATACTAAACACAGTAATCTGGACAATAGTTCACTTTCCAACTTGGCAGATTTACGTGAGGAATCAAGAGAGGGTGGAAGGGCAAAGTTCACTGCACTTCTGACTCTCCACTGTCTCGTCCATATATGTATACACTAGGGGAGAGCTCTAATTATTTTTGCTTTTCATTCATTCTGCATCTAAGTGGCCAAGCAAAGTGCAAATCAATGCAAATTTGATTAACTTTCAAGAAGGTACTAATGCAATGCTGAACCCCCTTAGTGATGAAGCTCAGAGGCTTATTAGGGACAAACATATAAGGCTAACAAGCCTCACCACATCTAGCAGCCACAATTAACATTGCACACTATTTCTGATCGCTCCTTCTCCCCACCTGCTCTTTAACAGCTTGAATGTCCCTAAAAATGAAGGCAGGAAGAGAATATGCTTAGCACACATTATGAATGGCAATTTAGGACTAATTCCTCGCACTTACCTACACTCGTAGGAAATATATCCTCATTGTTGATTTTCATCTCGATCCAATCCATCAAAAGATTCATATATTGGGGTGCTGGCAACGCAGTGGGCTTCTTGTACTTCAAGTCATCCTGCCACCGGTACTCATACTTAGGGCCTCCAGACATCACTGGGCAGACCCTCTCTGTGCAGAACTCACATATAGTTCCATAAATGAGGTTGATCCTGTTGAAGAAGTCAACAACATGAACTGCCACCCAGTCATTTAGGTCTTCTCCACTGGGCAACTGCACAGCTGCTTTCAAGTCCACACCTGACCTGAGAGATGCCTGCGCTCGTTTGTGAAGTTCAAACCTCTCGGTTCCAGGTTCAAACTTGCGCTTTGGGCGGAAAGTCTTATCTTTAAGGAAGACTTGCTTAAGTGCTATGGCCATGTCTGTTAATCTTCTGTTCTGCAGCAGCTGACAGAAAAACACGGCTGAAATTTAATGCAGGTATCTGTAAACAGTTGCTCCTTATCACAGGTATTCCAGGCCCTGCTCTTTATCCCATAGATGTTCGTATCAACTTCAGAGCAATCTAACAGCTCCTCCTCTTCAAAGCCATCCCAAAAGGCTTCATGTTCCTAAGGACAGAGAAATGATACACATTACTGGTAGGTTCAAGTCGGTCAGTTTGTTACTGTTTTACCATTATTCTCTAGTAATTATGAGCTGAAAAGAAAACATACAGCAAGCTAGCCTTAAAAACTGTCCAACCTCTAACCTGATGAAGATTTAGAAGAAAAAAAAGTATTTTATTTTTCAAAGTCTTAAGGAATTAACTTCTTATTTTTTAATATTTGCCTTTTTTTTTAAATAGCTACTCAAACACAGTCTTAAGTTATAAAGATGGGAATTCAATAAATCTTGTTTAATCGCCTAGTTCCAAAATGAATGTTTTCATTTTGTTGCATTTTTATAGTGATCGCATGCCATACAAAACATACATAACATACAAGTTTAGTAGACAAAATACTATGTGACAATTTAGAAGCTTTATGCAGCTGCTCCTAAAATGACCAGTGGTGCCTCTAAGCATTTGCCATAGCTTCGGTGCTCTTCTCTGTAGGAAAAAAAAGACCTCCAGCAAAACTTCCATATTTGTTCTGCATTTTTAACTATTCAGCTCTTTGCAAACTTCACATAACCTACTGAGAGTGAAACCTACAGTACTGCACAGAAATAATTCTTGTCTTCCACAGACCTCTAGAGAGACTGTTATTTTCCTTGACCCCCTTCAGAAATTCAGTAGTGGACTTAAGTTTTCTGTTGGATTGTGAAGCACTATTAGAAAGCAACTGTGAAACTGACACTTTTGTTTTCAGCTCTATTCATCTTCTCTACAGGGGTTACTTGGCATTGTTGTTCTTACAAAAGGAAGAGCATAGACTTTGTCTTATTCAGTCTACCCTACTCTGGCAACAAAGGATGGTTTTAATAGTAAGCCTGACCAAAAAAAAATAAATTACTGCATTATAGCTGTGTTTACTCTTACATATACACAGAAAGAGTATTATCACCACTTAATGTAGGCAATTTGTATGTGATAGGGTAGATAGGTGTTGTCTCAATAAGAATATAAGTACTGAAGATTTTATGAATAAAGGTAGAAAATAAATATTTCATTCTGTGCATTATTTAAATTAAGTAACATGTTTTTAATTTGCACAGAAATACAAAAATCCTACCCTATCAGTGGCTAATTAATTTTTATCATGATATTATGTATACTCTACTCTTTTCATTAGCAGAAATCATGTCCATGTAAACTATGCTAGGCTGTGTGTGCCTAGCACTAAATTATTTTGAAGACAGTTGCCCATAGCTTTGCTGAGGTGCAAAAAGGAAGAGAAAAAGTGAAGCTGCAAGAAAAGTTGCAAGAAAGCAACACCTACCTAAGCAAAAAGAAATATGGTGTGCTAGACCCTGTAGCTGCACAATAGGATGCAAGTGCCACAAAAAATTCCTCTCCCAAATAGCTGAAAGATTAGCATGCAGACAGTTTGCCAGCAAGCAGCAGAAAAGTGCTTGTCTTAACTTTTGCTGATGGCATGATGAAAGGATACTCTAATCATGAGTTTATAAACAGTCATTCTTTCTATGCCAGCAAAATATGAGAAGTTTGGGGATGAACTCCAGGGAGATTATTGTCATAACTGACATGGTCCTTGAAGAATATTCAAAAGACAAAGAACTGAATGTTCATATCTAGAGATCCTGAAATCTCACAAAGACCAGGGAAAGAAGACTTTAGACAAAACTAGCCTTGGAACAGCTTAGTTGTCATTGTCATGAAATGAGGGAACTTCTAAATAATCAACTTTGCCCTGCATTTAGTTGTTTGCTGCTAAGGCCCATAGTCTTCAGCGCTCAAATACTCTGTGACAGCCAGCTTTTTGTGTAAAAGCCTTTCAAGGAATAGGTGAGTACTGCTGCACAGACTGAGCTTGTAACAGACACACTTGGACATGGCATGGAGCCAATGTTCCAGTTTGCAATAATAAGGAGGTTAATTCCAGAGTTTTACAGCTCAGGTAACTATTTTTTCCCCACTTTAATATACCCAGTGCTCTTATGTGGCTATTTTGGCTCCCTTCCTCACCTGCAAACATTCACGAGAACATGCAAGGAGGCTTTAATTTAAAACAATAAGCTGAACACCAAATAAAACCCATCTTCAAAAGAGACATTGTGAAGCACACTCACTGCTGTTAAACCTCTTCCAAGAAAAACAGAACACACCACATTTTATACGCTATTTTGTACTGAATATGCAAACATACTTAATCATATTAAATATGCACTGTTTTCCACTCCTCTCCATACATTCAGTAAGCCTGCATAAAACCAATTAATGCAGAGAAAATGCAACCAAAATATTCAGCTAACTAATTATCTCAAGGCTTCTGTGCACCAGGAGTTACTGTCTTTGGAAGCACACACACATCCCAGTCAAATTCATCCCAAACACTGACCAAAAAGATCACTCTTACTGTGCAGCCAGGTGAAACTGTTCTTTAACCCACCAAGGCAGAATCAGAACAAACAAGAATTTCCTATATGTTTCCTGTCTGGACAGTCTTCTGTTCAGCATCTTGCATTAAATGCTAAGGCTCTTCCTCTTTCATCTTTCTGTAACTTTATGCAATACAAAAACATATACCATCTTTGCAAAGCTGGCTTGCAGAAGTCAAACTCACTGCTTAACTCCTCTTCAAGATACAGCTCTGCTAAAAGCTTATTTTTTTCACTCTCTCAAAACATGACTGAAGGCTGTGCAATGCCAGGGGATGGGTAGAGTTGCTTTCTCATGCATTTTCAGGTACAAGAATGCAAAATAAAAAAGTGTATGACCCAAATTTCACAAAAATACTGCAGTAAATCAGCCCTCTGAAATATTTTGAACCTACTTCTTGAAGGTATTAGCTATCTTATTATCCTATGCTAACAGAAATTAACTAAAAAATAAACAAGAATTTTTAGTCTTGCCCCCTCACTTCAGAAACAGACTGCTTTCCAGCAGGTTACACTGCTGCTGTTATGCCCTCACCAAGCAACCAACTCGGTTAGGCTTCTCTGAACAGTTATAAATTGCATCAGCATTATCTCCCTAGAACAAAAAAGCTTTCACTTTACTCACAAGAGACAAAAGAACAGGCTTACCTGATTTTCAAATGACATTAAACATAGGCACTTTACATTTTGATCCTTCAGAGGCTGACCTTAATATAACCAAAGTCTACAGGCTCTAAAAGCATCTCCTTAAACAATAAAGTGGCAGAAATTACTGGTAGGATGGCCACTCCTCTGCTTGGGACTGAATGACTATCTATTGGTGAAACTCATTCACCTTTAGATTTTCAACATGTTGCTGTACTGTGTTTGAATCAATAATCAATGATGAAAGGTTTGTCATTCCACCCCAAATCACATACTGTCAACTAAAACTTTGTACTGGGGGACTTATAAATCAAAGCTATTGCTTCAAAATTACATAGCATTAGCAAAAGGAAAACCCATCAGATAGCCTCAACAATAAATGGTGAGCAAAATCTCACAATTTTTAAAGCACTGAGAATGCAACATGGCTTACCAGCCACCACTTTCACTTCTACAACAGTTTTCACATGATAAGAGTGAGAAATGTTCTCAGTTTCATTATCTCAATTGCTTTGGGAGAGTTACTTCAGAGCTGAAACACCGTTAACAATGTTGATATTGGTTGGACTGGATCACAAATCTGAAGTCTGTAGTACAATAGAACCCACGCTCATTCCACACAAAATTGAATTTGACTACTGCTAACAGGTATCTTGCAGTTTACTGTCATATCATAGTAATGCCAGCAAGACTGGTCTGATTTTCACTTGTGTCAGAAGTGACAGAAACTGGCTTCTGAACTTTTATGACAGGTTCTGACTATACAGCAGGGTAAAAAGAATGATGCAGTGGCCTATGGTATTTGGCTTAATGGTATACAAAGAGAGTGTTCTGCATCCTCTTCTGACCTAGACACTTAATATATGTCTGTCCTGGTATGGGCAGCTCACAGGTAACTTCTTCCAGTGATTCAGTTTCTCTTCTTTTTTTTCGGAGCAGTGTACTTCTGAAGATTTATGACAATCACCAACAGCTTTTCCTGATGAACTATTCCACACCATGAATAATGCAGCTGGGTGAATTCCCTGGCTGACAGAGCCATGACTGGGAATGGTAACCACAGATTTGGACATGATATCAGAGCAGAGAACCAGACCTCAGAAACTTTATTCATGGCATCTGCACCACAGTGGTCAACACTGTTTCCAGCTTTATGCACAGACAGAATCTCAGTCTAAATATCAGGTATACCAACATCTTAAAAAAATAAAACAGTCCTACCCATGCAGATACCACTAAAAAACCCACCCACAACAAAACACACACTGCGAACACCATCATATTTGAGTCACTGCTGAGTTAGAAGCATACTGTAACATTTCATCGTATATTTTCTATTAAGTCACAACTAACAGGCATGTTAAATGACACACTGTTTAGAGATTTATGCTTTTCATCATAGCACTCTAGTGAGCATTACATAAGCTTTACAGTTCTGCTGGGAAGGTAGCTGGTATAATTCCTGTTTTATCCATCCAGAAAGTAAAGAAACATAACTTCTGCATCAAACACAGAGTAAACTCTATCGATGAGACACTGTATGAAAACCAAATGTGCATCAGTTGATTTTTACATTTTTCTTTCCAAAATCTAGGTCTCCATTCCTCATTCTTTCAGGAGTGATGCGGGTTGAGTGGCAATTTCCCTTCCTCTAAAGCCATTAGGACTACCTTACACTAATCCATATCCAGATACCCATAATAACGACACTGCAGCCTTAAGATACTCAAGTGGCAAGTGCTGACTAGAAAGAAGCCTTCTCATGATCATAAACACTTCCAATATACGGCAAATTTCATTTGGCATGCAATAACAAGCCTTTGTTTTTTCTGTGCATGGGGGAAAAAAAAAGGAGCAAGTAATATCATAAGATAACAAAAGTCACAGAAAACACCATAGTATTTTCATAGTCAGTGCTAAGGCTCAATGGTGCAAATATAAGCAACCTTTGATACTTTCCTTGTTTAGACTACTAACCACCCCACCCTATTTCTAAAGTTAGATTTCAAAGGGAAAACAAGACACAACAGATAAAGGTCTATAAAACTGTGTGTTAAAAATGAATGCAGCTATGTAATATGTGACAAACAATAACTAAATTGGATCAACTTCTGCCTGAAAACCTCTAAGCTATGCTATTATAGCAATGTTTGACAAAAGGAATAAAATGATGCTTTACGACTCTGCTAAAATACAGAGGTTTTCATAGGGATAAAACTGAAAAATAATAGATAAAGAACATGGGTGGTCCCTGTATTGTGACTGAGTAACAATGGTTTGGGCATGTATCAGCATATTTTCCAAGAGCATCTTAGGTGCAATTAGGCAGAACTATTGCATTTTAGTATCCCAATACTTTATTTACAACCATTTAACTCCACTTCTTTCCACAAAGTTCCCTTCTATACAGGCTACAAGAAGGAGAAGCCTATCTTTCATTTTAGGAAGATTGCTTATACAAAACAATTAGAAGTTGAATTAAACAGTGGTCATTTCTAAGATTAAGTACGTCAGCTGTTTGACAGCAGCAGAATCAGGTATTACTACTCGAATCTTAGAAAAGCTGTTTATTATCAGAAATGAAGAATATTTTTCACAATGGGGATAAATGCTTGTGTTTTAACAGAGGACTGACCTCTCAACTACTATGATTCTAGTGCATTTTACAAATATTAAATCCAATTACACCCCATCTGAAGTTCTGTAAAAGTACACTGATCACCATGAAAGATACTGAAAGTACCCTGGCACTTCTTTACTACAAGTTTATATTGTTACAGCATCCACTGCACTCCAGCCAGAAATAGGGACTTACTGTACCATACAGTTTAAGGTGAGCTGAAATAAGTATCTCTTAGAACTACAGTAAAGAAACTGCAAAAAATACATGACTTAGAATACACTGTAGTTCAGCCCCTGTTCCCCTGTCATGCAGGAATTTAAGGTCTTGATCCTTTAGAGACTGGTGGTCATGCAGGGCTATGTATGGGTACATATTTCTTTTCTGAAAACTCAGTCTTGCTTCTCCTTCTACCCTTTCACGTTCCTACCTTCTTGCCATCTTCCCTATGATACTTGGTCCAGGCATTTGTACATCCCATGCAAGGAGCTGTATGAGACTCAGACAAACTGCAATAATAAAACAAACCGCTGATTTTTCATCTCAATCAACTTCTTTGATCTCTTATTTGGCCATACAGAACAGGGAAAAGGATAACATATGGAATGTCTGTGAAGAAGGCAGAGGATGAGACAGATGGACTAAAAACCCATGGGAGTGGTTATTTAGCTGCAGCTACGCTAGTGAATCACAGTGTTTACCATGATAATTTCAGACCTCCTAAACCTTTAAACAGATGGGGAACTCCCTTTAGCTCAGGCAACTACTGTGGATGAAGCTTGACAGAGTGACATATCACAGTGAAGCATGCAGTTCTGACTGTCCCTTTGAATGCTGTTTTTTTATTACACACCCAGGTTTTTCCAGTTCTTTCCCTGGTTCACGGCCATTTACTGATCTGAGCTGTGGATAGGCACATGTGCAAACACAGTCACTAAACCACAATCTCTGTAAGTACACAGTCTCTGCTCTCACTTATCAAGCCCCTGTGACCAGCTATGTCCTTCTGCCACCAAAACAGCAAAGACTTTATGACTGCACGTGCCTTATTTCACCAGCTGCTGTTGCAATCATCACTCTTGTACAGTTACCATACTGGTGGATTGGGTGGATCAGTTTACTAACCGGGGATGAGTAGCAACAGAACCACCTCACTCACCCTGCGTCTGCCACAATCTTTCAGTCTCTGTGGATGGAGTCCCGGCTGCAACAGAAGATGGTTGTTACACTTTTTGTAGCATGCATATTGCAACATTTGCTGCAACAGAGAAACAGTATCCTTCATTCCTTTAAAAACAATATACAAAGGACAGGTGAAAGGAGTAAGAAAATTTTAATGACCTTTAAGAAGAGGATATACAAATTAAATTATATTGTGATTCTCTGTGACAATAAACATGTTTCCTTCGGCATGGTTCATTTCTGATGCCAAAATGTTTCTGAAGATGAAATGTTGACTATGCTGCAGTTGGCGGGAGCTCTGATAATGATTTCAGTGGAGCCAAAATTTTACTTTTACACTCTGAATACTCTTCTTTACAAAACAAGAACATCTCCTTATGTGCTGGTTTGAGCTGAAGTAGAGTTAACTTTCTTCACAGAGGCTAGTATGGGGCTATGTTTGCGTTTTGTGTGGAACGCAGAGTTGACAGTGCAGAGATGTTTTTGTTGCTGCTGAGCAGAGCTCACACAGAGCCAAGGCCTTTGCTGCGTTCGGTGCTGCCACACTGGCAAGGAAGTTGGGGGTGCATGGGAGATTGGGAGGAGACACAGCTGGGACAGGTGACCCAAAGTGACCAAAGGGATATTCCACACCATATGACATCATGCTCAGTATATAAGGTGGGAGGAAGAAGGAGGAAGGGGGGACATCTGGAGTGATGGCGTCTGTCTTCCCAAGGAACCGTTATGTGTGATGGGGCACTGCTCTCCTGGAGATGGCTGAACACCTCCTGTCTTTGGGAAGCAGTGAATTAATATCTTGTTTTGCTTTGCTTGTGTGTGCTGCTTTTGCTTTCTCTATTAAACTGTCTTTATTTCAACCCATGGGTTTTTGTAGCTTTTACCCTTCTGATTTGCTCCTCCATCCTGTTGGTGGGGGAGTGAGTGAGTGGCTGCGTGGTTCTTGGCTGCTGGCTGGGGTTAAACCACGACACCTTATTAAACTGTGGCTGAACTTCAAAAAACCCTTTGTTCTGTTCAGCTTAATTAATTCCTAAATCTACAATCTGGCTTTAAAAGCACTGAAATAACTGAGTAGGCATTGAAAGAGTTAAAATACAATTTCTTTCTCACTCCTAAACTTAAAATCATCCACATGATCCCCATATAAAAGCCTAGAGCTACGTCCATTCAAATCTGTTGAAAATATGCCAGTTGGTTCAGGTGAGTGATAGGGAACAGCAAAATACGCATACACAAAAATGTTGTCTCAGACCTCATGTCACAGCCTTTCTGTACAAGGCAATAAAATGGCTTATCTGCAAGAAGCTGGTAGTTTATGCAGTAGAATTTCAAGTGCCCTACTCTGAATGCAGTGGCCAAACTCAGTTTTATTTTTGGTCTAAATCTTAGCTTTAGGAAACCATGCACGTGTTCTGCTTTCAGGGAAAAAAGTCTAAATCATATGACATTTCAAATAAACCCACTCATTTTGTTGTCCAAGGAAAGCATGCAAAAAAAACAGAGATACAATGACAGAGTTGTTATAAACCCTACACTGGCAGAGACAAATACCTAACACTCCCTGCAAGGGCAGATATTGAAAATAAGATCTAAGGTCAGCTGACACCCATTCAGACCCTTTAGCCTTAGTCTGGCTTCTCCCACCAAAGCTCAAGTTAATGTGCCTGGATGGACAGTGAAGAGGTAGGTTGGTGACACAGAACCTTAGCAACTGTCCTAAGAAGTTCAGGATTTCAGAGGTGTTTTCCAAAGCAAAGATTTGCAAGGAGGATGTGGTATCTTTGGCTGGTGTGCTGATCCCTTTCTAACAAATGCTGATAATCCGCAACATGGGCATAGTGATTTTCAGTTACAAAAGATTACCCATAACTCCATGTTGCTGTGAGATGAAATTTGCCTAAAAAGTCATGGGAGACAGTGCAGCCCCTCAAATTCACTGCCAGTAACTCAAAAGCAGTCATTTAATTATGAATATCTTCCAATTACTTATATCATAAATCTAAAACCTTGTCCTGAAATTGAAGTCCAGGAGTTGTAGGACTCAATCCATTACCTTTAAAACACAGCTCTGCATGGTTATCATAAAAGACATAACAGAAGAAATCTGTTTCCCATGGTTTGGATCAAAGCATTCAGTACAGCAGATAGGATGAGTGACAGCAACTACGGTTGAATATGGACATTTTCAAACCAAGGAGGCATAAATTCAAGGTATTTGTACACGTGTCTTTTGAAGAATGCAAAAGATTTCATAGATCTGAGAGATGATGGTTTTGTAGGTCAAGGGTCTGGTGTACAGGTAGCCTGCAATTTGGCAAGTGATGTGGTGCTTCAGCAGAATGCAGGCCCATGGCATAGCCTCAGTAAGTGGTGGAAGGGTAGTGTCTAGTTATGGGATCTGTGCTTTCAAAATTCAGAGAAATAAATCATCTATAGTGTTGATTTGGTCTCAACTTGCAGGATTAAACTGACTTGATGGCTGAAGAGATTTTTCTCTGGAGAACAATTCTAACCACCACCCTGCAACTTTAGCATGTTTGACCTTATCATTTAGTCAAAAAGACCTACTACTATGCATAGGGTGAAAAAACCAGAGAAACCACTAAATAGAAAAAGAATACCTGGGGTGAAGTAATCATCCACACTCCAAAAGTTCTAAATCAGCAGTCTTACAAGACTCTTTTGGAGGACAAAACCAGTTTTCTTTGCCATCTGTGATACCTGAGATACAAGGAAAGCCAGTAAAGGGAGTCAAGGCCATGATCTATCAATTAATATGGAAAGAACAGCTGAGGGCAGTAACTACCTCATCTGAAGAGTACCAGCCTTCTCTCCAATTCACAATGCAACAGTTGCTGTAACAAGGATTGTTCACCTGGGGAGTGTTTAGGACAGAAAAGATGTCCTGCCCTTTAATGCAGTTTAGAGCTAGTGACTAGCCAGGGTAGCTCTGGATAGCCTATGGACCGGGTAGCTCTGCACAGACCATAACATACCAGCACCAGAGAAGCAATGCACTAGCAGTATGCTCTAGGGAGCAACTGTGAAACTGTCTTCTTCCCCCTACACACTGAAGAAAAATTCCCCAGTTTATGACTCTGCTTTACTTTTCTAGTAAACTAAACTGCTTTCAAAGCCTTTTCTGCATACTCATACAGTACTTCAGAAGGTATTTAACACAGCAAACAAAACATTTGCTCACAAACTGATGTGGAAAGAGGATTTGGGTGTTTTGTTATTTTTTTTTCCATTTTTCTCTATGTTAAGCACTTTATATGCCAAAGCACAGTATTTGATAACTCTGTACAGTTTATGCTCAGAGCAACTCTCATAAAGCACTAGCTCTGCTTCTAACCACATAGGCAAAAATATTTACTGTGCTAGAGCTATAGGACCAAGTTCTTAAAAAGGTATAAAAAGAGGAAAACTTCCTCTTTTAAGGTTAGGGATCTTGTTTTTCAAACCAAGTTGCCCACAGCTGTGGCCAGTAAATACACAGTACTAGGGAAAAAAAAAAGAACAAAAATAATTACCCATACAACATGCAAAAGTAACAGGCAGGGAGGGTTCAAATAGGTTCTTTCCCCTACCATCATAGCAAGCAGTTTACTCTGAAGCAAAATAACTGAGTACTCCCTGTGGCCAGTGAGGCCACAGCTGCCAGCATGCACAGAAAGCACAGCCGACAATCTCTGCAAGGTGCCATTTGAAGGACTCTGCTTTGCACTAAAATAGCTCCCCACAACCTGGTGCTGCTTGATTTAGCTCTAACCAAAAGCTAATTGATTTTTATCAAAAATTGAATGTACGGCTGATACAGGTTGAATGTGGGAGTCGTCAGGTGGCTAAGGTTCTTCCTACAGAACCAGTTATGCATTGTGTTTCTCACACCATGTCCTCAACCACTTCTGACCAAGGAAAGAGAAAACCTGACAGCTTCTTGTTTCTACTTGTACATTTGTGTGTAGCACATGCTGTGACTCAACATGAAGGTGCCTGTCTGACTCAGGCCCTGACCAGAGCAAGATCATTACAAACTTTTATTTGCTTATATAACTGAAATGTCAGTAGGAGGTTCTGTGGTGATGCTTCTTCACAAACTCTTGAAACCTTAAAGCCACTTTACACAATACCTCACCCCATAGCTTCATAGACGAATTTTAGAGGTAACTGCTAAAAGGCACTCAAATCCCAGCACTTTTAAACTAAGATGGTGTAGATACTGGGGAACATACATTGCAGGACAGACTGTCTTATCAACAACACATCCAAACCAACCAGAGGTTACAGTGATTACAGCAGTGGAGGAATTCACAGCACCTCCAGTATATCACTAAACAAATGCATATAACCCATATGCCAGTACGATTTTTATTCCCTTGAAATAAGATTTCATAAAACTTACACACTCACATGACACTTAAGATGTCAAAAGAAGCAGAGGTTGGTTCAGACTAATTATAGCAAACAAACAAACAAACAAAAAAAAACAACAGCCCCCCCAAAAAGCAAAAAAACCCAAAAGCAGATCACTGAAAAGAGAAAACAGGTAAGATCAGAGGCCATAACACCACCAAAATGGTGGAGAAGTCACTGGGGTGAACAGCCCTGTACTATCTGCACTCCCTGCACTCAATTTGAGTCTTATATCTTATTCTTTCAACAGATCAACCCCAATCTGAGAATCTGAATATATGATAATTTATTATGTTCTAATATTCTGCTGCAGAAAGACTAACTTAAAAGAAAACGCAGGAGGGCTGCAAGATACAATCTTTGCAGGTAATCTGGAGAACCATACACAAATAGTAATTCATATATTCAAGTTAACTGTATTTTATTGAAGAAAAACAACAGAGAATATCCTCCCAAGACATCATTTATTGCTTGGTCTTAGAAGGTCATTAGGATCTGATGTTTCTACACTACCACAGCCTGCCCCTCACTTCTGTTGAGTCTTCCAAACGAGGAGCACTTGGATTAGCAACAGGGTTTACACTCATTCATCCAGACCATGGCCTAGATGCAATACCTTGTCTCCTGTCATAGCAGAAACATGAGTATCTGTTATA
>NW_008683396.1:0-7022 GCF_000695815.1 Acanthisitta chloris | reverse complement strand
GCCAGAAACACACGTCCTCAACACCCAGAAAATAATGGTGCTGAGAATTTTTCTTCATTATATTTTTAGCACTTATATTACATAGCTGTATTTTACTCAATATTTTATTACATTTTATAGAATCTTTAACAATACTGAGAATCCTAATTAAATTCACACAAATTTTAGCACTTGTAATTTATTCTTAAATTGGCATTAAGCCAAAACAGCCTTAGACCTACTGCCCTTTAGAATGCTTTGATCATTCTGATTGTTGCTGTGGTTAGGAAATTGCATTGTTATCTTGCTTTTCTTTGTCCCATTTCAGTTACATCTTTTCCCACTGAGGCATTCCATACATTTATGGTTTGTGATCCAGTCCCAAATTATTTGAGTATACCCAGCTGTATCACACACAATATCTGCTACTAGAGTGGCAGATGCCATTAGATTATTTAAGGCAGCAATCACCACAGGTTGTAAGAGTACTCCCCAATAATACATCTGCTCTCTGGAAAGAATGCCACTTAGATGACTAACCGAGAACATTGAATCCCAATCCTATCACAGCAGGGACTGAAGTCCAAATTTTCTTTAGAAAAAAGAGTGAGAACACAGGATAGCAAACCACACAACCAAGTTTCTAAGCAAGCAGTTTTTTGAGGGAATCAAGTATCTTGAAGACCACTACTTTGGCTCCAGCAAGACTTGAAACTTCAACTATAGATATTTCTTGAGGAGCTACTAATAATACAAAAGAAGTGCCAAGGTGCAAAACACTGTAGGTATATCTGTGGATGTCATTATTACAGCCAATTAGATGATGTTTAATAGACAGCTTCTCCCATACTACTTCATATGCTGAAAACACACATCTCAGTGATGCTGTAAGATTAGACAAAGATTCCAAAGTGCTTTCCTCTATTGTTCTTTCTTTGCAAGGAATTTCTATCCCTTCTATTCCTTTCAAAACATCCTCTTCGTTTTACTTCCATTTATTTCTTTCTCCCCTTCTTCAGTCATCCAGGAGCTGCATTAAGCTTTGATGTAACTGCCAGCTAAATGGCAACTCAGACAGCAGGTGCTAAAACAACGACTGCTGATCACACCCCATTTTTCTTTACTGAGTTTCTAACCCTAGGTTCAACTATGGAATACAGTCAGGAAAATATACAAAGATTGTGTAAACCATCTATTTCTGCTGCCCTTTATATCACCATAATCAGACAGGTACAATTATTTAATTATTGCATGTGTGTGGGAGTACAGGCAATTAGAGGATTACTTTTCTTGTGGACTTCCTGTTTTAAGAATAGGACAACATATTACAAGTTATACAGCCTGTAAGACCAGAATCTATCATGCAATTCTTCACCTGCTTGCTCTAAAATATAAAGACATTACCTCCATTTAGGACAGAGCTAGACTGATGTGGCACACATGGGAATTCAAGATAAAAACCACTACTTACTCTGTGATTCATTCTTTAATGCATCTGTTTAAATTGGCATGAAAAGTATGGTATAAGTGATATATAAATTTAGAGAACATGATCATTATAAAGGAACATGATAAAATACAGGAGAAACTTCAAATACTGAATGTAGCAGCTATAATTACAATGGAATACTACTGCCAGAAAATCAAGATTTTCCAAATTCTGCTAAGTATCACCATTTTTGTTTCTTTCAACTATAAAATCTTTATTGTAAAAGAAATATGAACACTGGTGCTCTATTTCCCACTAACTAAAAGAAAAAAAAAGGAATCAAAACAATAGGCTAAACTGCAGTGCCCGAAATAGGGAAAAATAAAGACCTAACTTGCAATGCAAGCATGCATTCAGATTCAAATACATTTTGATCACTGTATTGAACAGAAGGAGTTAAATTAAGCTCACAGCAGTAAAATTGTCATGTTGATATATTTCAACACATAACTTTCAGAAGTCCATCCAGACCTCTCTAACAGGTTAACTGAGATTTACTTTATTATAAACCTATTGAGGTCTTGTGAACATAATAAAAACATAAGGGTGCTTCTGAAATTGTGTAGGCCCTATCCAAACCATACTATTCCAATGTAATTCAGTGAAGCAGACTACATCTACAGAGTTACACAGACGTAGTATGTAGCTGTTCTGGCCTACAGATACAAGAAGTTCCCTTCACGTTCTACAGATTTCATTCAGAGCCTGTATATTTGCTGTAACCTCCAGTTTTTCAGGAGACACACCAATGGAGGCAGAATATAATCTTTAATTTCTAATACACAGGTAGCCATCCAACACTGCTTAAGCCAAATGACATAATACCCTGTAAAACTCCACAGAACAGATGTCATCTGTGGTAGGTTGGACACATAAAACGTACCTGTTGACAGCAGACTTTGGATACACTGACTCATATTTCATCTGTGTGGCAGAGATACTGTATCTAGACTATGAAACTGCACACTCTGTACCTGAACTGTGTCTTGTACAAAAGCAATTTCAACATTCAGTTACCAAAAGGTAAGGGGTAACCTTATATGCTTGCTTCTGATCTGTCACATCCCTCTCTTTGTCATTAGGACTGTTAGATTAATTGCATGGTTTATTCCAGTAGGAGGCAGATGTTACAGAAAAGGTTCACTGAAAAAATGCAGGAAACATTTCGTCAAGCTTTAACCTTCTTGTCTTCTTAAGACTTCATAATATTTAAGGTTCTAAGACATAATTAGATTCATTACTCCAGGGTGCAGAAGGTGTGCTGCTGTACTACTTACTGTTTACAGGAGCACTACAAGATGAGACTTCGCTGGAAGAGATTCCAAAGTGCAGGCAGCAACCCAAACGAATTGGTTCAGCTGCACATCTCTGTTTTCTGTGAAGGTATAATGAAATGAACTGAGGAAAGGGGATATATATGGGGAATACAAGGAATAAACTCTTTGTTTCAGGTCTCAGTATACCTGAAAACTAAAACCCCTACTGTTATCCTACTGATTCCAGGAAACCTGCAACAATAAAACTCAATAGCTAGTACGACCATTAAGTGGGTATTTGTTTATTCAGCACTGGGAGCGCAGGGGATCACTCCTCCTAACACGCACACCAACTATCCAAACTTTTTACTATATATACATTTCAGAAGACAAAGAAATTAGTGCTCATTGGTCACAAGTTACTTAACTCTTATTAATTAGCATTCTGTCCTCTGTTGGTTAGTGATTCTCGCGCTTCTTATGCTAATTAGTCCACTTTTGAGTCAGTGACTTATTGGGGGTCTTCCATGGGGGTTTTGGATGGTCTCTGGTGGTCCCTTGTGGTTGTTGAAAAGATGCCCATTAGTGTCCTTTCCATATATGGTCTTGGCTTAGCTCATTATCTCATTTGCAATTATAAAGTTCCTTATCTTGGTATTGGCTGACTTTTGCTAGCTCCTCTGCACTGCTCCAGGATGAGCTGGTCACAGGTGTGTGAATTTATGTCCTTGGGTGCATTCTTGTCTGAGCCCCCTTGCAACACTTCCCCCTTTGAGACTTACTGAGACAGTCTTCTAAGTTTCTTTCACCAATTAACACTACTCTACTAATTTTATAACAAAATTAAGAACTTCGAAAAGAACTGCTTGAAAGTCATACATGACAAGAGAAGGGTGCAAATGGTACAAAGCTGTAAACAATGTAATCTGAGGCATGTTTATTTTTCTTATATAAGTTATTTCTTGTTAACTAAATTCCTATACCCTTCCCTTATCAGCAAACATTCCTCAGACTGAGCTAAATCACACCAGCTAAGCGACCGATGAGCACCATTTGGATGCTGTGGGGGGAGTCTTTATAAACTCAATATTTTTCCATCATCTCTACTGTCTGCTTTGAGTTGAAAGTACTACAGAAAGATCTTCAGGAATAAACTTTCAGTATGAAGACAAATTCTCATTTAAGCTATAGTTGCTGTAAGCAGAAAATAAGAACTGAGGCATGCTTTGTCTCCCCAAGAGGCAGGTAAAAATAAGCACAGGATAGCACAAAACTGTCCTGTGAAGTTTTAAATTTACAATCAGAATAACACCTTCTTAAAGTACAGCATGTGTCTTTTTGTGTAAGCACATTCCCACTTTAGTTAAAATTTCAAATCCATTTTCTATGTCAGTTTTTGCAGACTGATTATCAGTCTTCTCTGCTATCATATGCATACACATTCCTCATGTTTACAGATCTGAAACAAATGTCTGATAGCAGTGCAATACATTGGTTCCAGAGGAAAGTTGTGACAATGACTCTGTGGAACATAAGTAGTAACAGTCCTAAAGGAAAAAACCACCTCTGGAAATACTCTACTTGTCAACCGTGAGATGCAATGGATGTTAAGGACCTCCTAACTAGAAACAGTTCTTCAAGAGGATTTAAGATTTTGGAATTGCTCACAATTGCTTCTTTCTATAATACTGTACTAAACCAGCCTACTAATGGTAAATCAAGCTCCTTTCTTCCTAGCTTAAGAGGTAAGAGAGTAGCCTGCAGGGCCAACAAAGATTTGGTTTATCCAACATCAAGAACTATGGCAAAAATACATTTTTAGTGGAATTGATTTTTTTGTATGCTTCCCATCAAGTGCTTTTGAAAATAAATCTTGGAATTTAAGAGTCTGAGACACACTTGAAAAATATCTTTCTCACTGGATGAAATGTAGTGGACTATTGTACATCCCTTCCATTAGTATAATGCCGAAGTCTGACCTGTCTAAAGCGAATAGCTTAGATCATTAAAATCAGTACAGTTTGTGCTGAATTTAATGTGAATCCCCAATAGTGTTACTGCAGCAATATAAAAACAATCATTAGGATATAATTAAAGCCCACAATTTACAACTGACAGGGCAGTATGAACAACACAACAACATAGTATCTGCTAGCTTAATTTACTGCATTGCTGAGCACAAGCCCAAATTAAGATCAACTAATGGCTCTGCCTCAGAAATATATATTACAAATTACTCAGCAACTGCACTTTACTGGACAGTATGTTAAATTACATGGTATAATAAACAATCACACATACCAAAACAAATAAATGCAAGGACAAAGTTCCTAACAAGCAACTCCAGAAACTCTCACTTATCTATCAGTAGCTTAATTCAGTAGGAAATTCATGGAGAAGAGAAAGTAAGACAAATATGCCTCTCAACTGACATGGTCTAAAACAGACTCAATTCTGAAAGGGCATAGGAATGAACAAATTTAGAGTATATGATATACAGGGACAACACATTTACAGCCAAGGAGGCAATTCCATACTGAGCACAGCCTTATCACATAAGCCAATTGACCTTGACAGCACTGATGCTTCATCACTGCACACTCAGTTGCACAAAAATGCATTGCGTTTGTGATTACCAGCCCAGCCCAGTCCTCAAAGTGTCACTACACTACTCTAACCAGAGAATGAAAACCAGGGAGGCCTTCTGGCCCTTTGAAGCACACTAGTCCAGCAGTATGTTCAAGCTAATCAATGTTCCTATAATGCAGAACACTGGTGACTCTGGTACAGATAAATACAGTAGTACAGCAGCAGCAAGCGCAGCTGCCACTGCCATGACTGAAAACATGGTGAAAGCTAAAGCTTTCAGGTTATCTGTGTGGGTAATTTTCATAGCAAAGTACATAAACCTGTGGTATCTATTTCTTCTTGGATGAGGTATAGGTTAGCAGTAAAATACAGAGAATTATGGTCAGAACTAAGGCAAATGACAGCTTAAAATAATCTTGCATGGCCTCCACTCACACCCTTACAATTACAGTCTCCTACCAGTCACCTCATTTTATTTTCTTTGTATCGAATAAGTTGCCGTGAAGCACTAGGAATTATATTAAAAGGCTGTAACTAGCTGAATTAAGACTCTCAAGGCGAAATCCTTTATCGAATAAATCATATTTACTCCCTATCATCATGTAAAGCTTTCTACTGCAGCATAAAATAACTCCTTATACCTACCTTAATTTGTCCTAGAAGGCCTCAAGTTATGGCCATGTTTTAATACTAACTAGTTCCTAGATGAAAACAGTGGTAGACCAGACTTGGGAAAAGAGAAGCTGTGCTGGTGATGCACAGCTCTCTCTCTCCACACCTTTCTTTATATGCTAAGTTCTGTTTTGTTACTGTGTTAGTTTACCATATGATGCAGAATACAGTACCTGGAAAAGAGGATATCAGTTATGGAGGGTATCATAGCAGATTGACCCCTCATGCTGTGTGGATTCAACGGGAAGGCCTTGAGAATTTTGGAGACTGGCTCCTCACCAAACCTACCTGAGTGGGAGAGTGGAGTGACACAGGCTTCTCCCAGCTTCTGCTCCAGTGGTACTGAGAAGGGGTGGATCATTAATAATATTATTTGCAAGTGTGCCTAAAAACAGTGACCTGAAACTTGTATTTCCATTGATTTATATTGCATTTGCATTTGTATTGATTGTATTTTCTGAAGCAGCACACACCAGAACACAAGACAGTCTAAGGCAAAAAGAAGAAGGAAGCTTGAGGTAGGAAACAACAAGGCTGAGTGCGTGTGGATCAGAATTGGTGAGAAAGCCAACAAGTCTGATATCTTGGTGGGAGTGTGTTACAGACCACCCAATCAGGACAATGAGGGTCATGTTTTATTCTACAGGCAGCTGGCAGATGTCTCTAAATCACCGGCCCTTGTTCTTGTGGGTGACTTTAACCTGCTGGATGTCTGCTGGAAATTTAATACAGCAGAGAAAAGGCAGTTCAAGAGATTCCTCGAGTCCATGGAGGATAATTTCTTACTTCAGCTGGTAGAGGAGCCTATCAGGGGTAGGGCCCTGCTAGACCTGCTGTTCACAAACAGAGAAGGACTGGTGGGAGATGTGGTGGCTGGAGGCCGTTTGGGGCACAGTGACCATGAAATTATAGAGTTCTCAATACTCATGGATGCAAGAAGGGCCATCAACAAAACTTCTACCCTGGACTTCTGAAGAGCAGACTTTGGTCGGCTCAAAAGTCTGGTCCACAGTGTACCCTGGGAAACAGCCCTTGGA
>NW_008683395.1:0-4640 GCF_000695815.1 Acanthisitta chloris | reverse complement strand
CTGTCCTCTTTGGGGGGGCAGGAGCAGCAGAGCAGGGACCCCCCCAGCAGCAGGAGGGCAGAGGCTGCCCAGCCCACGTAGAGCGAGGTGCCCAGCTCCCTCTTCTGCGCATCCAGCACCAGCGGGTTGTAGAAATCCCGGATGATGGTGTTGGCCGACCAGCAGACAGGGATGAGGGTCATGACACCGGAGAGGAGGAAGATGACGCCGGAGACGATGGTGATCTTGGCTTTGGTGCTCTCATCCTCCACACAGCGCGTGCACTGGGCGCCCACGATGGCCACCATTAAGCCCAGGATGGCCAAGACGATGGCCACCACCAGGAGGGCACGGGCGGCTTGCAGGTCCTGCGGCAGCGCCAACATGGAGTCGTAGACCTTGCACTGCATCTGCCCTGTGCTCTGCACCACGCAGTTCATCCAAAGCCCTTCCCAGATGATCTGGGCCGTGACGATGTTGTTGCCGATGAAGGCCGTGACCCTCCACATGGGCAACGCGCAACAGATGATGCTGCACAACCAACCTAGCACCGACAAGGCCACACCACCGATCTCCAGCCCCATGGACATGGTGGACGGTTGACTGAGGAGCTCCAAGCGATGGCGGAGAAGAACCCACGGAGCGAAACTGTCGCCGTCACCTGCCGCCGCTCACAGCCCGTGGGGGATCAGCTTACACCTGTGTGCTCTGGTATTTATAAGGGCAGCTGCGGGGTGGGGTTTCAGTGCTGGACGCTCCTCTGAGCTCCTCCGTCACCGTCACCTGTGTCCCACACCCTCCCCTTTGTTTGCAGAGATGGCGCCGAGTAACCAGAGAAGGGCGGGAGGAGGAGAGACGGCACTCGCCATGGCAATCCCCTTGGTTTCAGGCCCATGGGTATCAGGAAGCACAACCACCACACTCATTCCAACCCATCCAACCCTTTTTTGGACACCTGGCAATGCTTTGGTTCCACCATTCCCTCCCCCTCTTGGAGGTGTTGGTGGGGGCAGGGTTTGGTTGGTTTCTGGAGTGTGTTATCAGTGCTCACGTTTCACTGGGGTTCGGGGAGCGTTGGGCACCTTTGCATCACCGTGCAAAGTGCAACCCCTTGGTTGTGCCATGACATTTGTGTCACCATTCCATGTGTGTTCCCGGCCTGGCAGTGTATGAGCAGGACTAAGGTGGGATCAGGTAGCCCCCTCTGCCTGTCCTCCTCCTGCTCCCCACCCCTCTGGTCCAGGAGCACTGTCCTGGGGGATCCCCTGTCTGGCTGATAAATATCATTACTCATCCTGCACAAGTCTTGTGGCCTTGAAGGAAGCAGGTAATCCACGTAACCACCCCTGCAGCGTCACCCCAACAACCTGAGCTGGCAGCAGGCAAAGGGAAACATATCCCAGGGCAGGAGCAATGCCCTCAGACCTGGCAGTGACTGCCCCATGGCTGTGGGGTGCACGTTCCCCGCTCCAACCTTGCATGCTGGGGGGAGTGCCAGCATTTTCAGCCCCCCCCCTCAAGGAATGTGGTTGCTGGACACAGACTTGCTGTTACCTGTTCCCTGCCTGCTCCAAAAAATCTCCTCTACAACTTATTAACTACTCAAGAGCGCAGCAGGATATTGGCAGCTGGTGCTGTGGAAGGAACCCTGGGATGAGGAGGGGGGAAGAGCCCTGTGACTGCCTGGCTGTGCCCCACAGCACTCCAATAACCCATAGCCAAGGGGGTTGGATTTGGGTGTCCCACAGCACTCCAATAACTCATAGCCAGAGGGGTTGGATTTAGGTCTAACACAGCACCCCAACACCCCGTAGCCAGGAGGGTTGGATTTAGGTGTCCCATAGCACCCCAATAACCCATAGCCAGGGGGGTTGGATTTAGGTGTCCCACAACACCTCAATAACTCATAGCCACGGGGGTTGGATTTAGGTGTCCCACAGCACCCCAACACCCTGTAGCCAGAGAGACTGGACTTAGGTGTCCCACAGCATCCCAACACCCCATACCTGGCAGGTCAGCTTCTGTTACCCTGCAGCACCCTGACACCCCATAGCCAGTGGGGCCATCTCACAGCACCCTGATCCCTCATATCTGGCTGGGGCAGCTGTTGTCACCCTGTGTCACACCAACACCCTGTATCCACCCAGGCTGGCCTCCACCACCCTGTGCCACCCTGATACCCTGTAGCCAGCCAGATCAGCCTCTGCCAGCCCATGACATCCCCAAAACCTCTGATTCTGGCTAGGTGAGCTTCTGCCACCCCACCATGCCCTGATTACCCCTCCCAAGGGGTATCCAGGGGTGCCCCTGTGCTACTGAGGTGGAGCCCATGCAAGCAGCACCCCAGGGCTTTGTGCCCTTTGTGTTGTGGGGAGGGTGTATGCTGGTGGTCCCAACTGTCAGGGGTGCCTTGGGGTGGATGCCCACCACCCAGTGCTGTCAGTAGGTGATGATGGGCACAGTGCCAGGCCTGCTGGTGTGCCAGCAGCAAACAGAGGGGGGTGTGGGCTGGCTGAGGGCCCCCCAGGTCTGCAGGGAGGTGTGTGCCAGGTGCACAGGTGCACACACACACACACACACACACACTAACCCACACCCCCTCTGCTGGCAGTTACACCCTGAGACGCAGCCTCAGATGGAACCAGACACAGACAGGCTCACAGACAGCCTCAGAGACAGCCAGACACACCAAGGCAGAGGTGAACAGGCACACACTGGCAGTACAGGTGCACACATGGCGGCAGATAACACCAGCATGTGCACACACAGCTACGTAGACACACATGGCTACAGGGGCTGTGGAGCAGGGGGGAAATCCAGACAGGGCTGGGGGCACTGGGTATCCCAGGCAGAGCTCTAGGGCAGGGGGTTACCCCAGGCAGAGGTGGGGAGATACCCCAGGCATGGCTCTGGGGCAGGGTTATACCCCAGACAAGGCTTTGGGGCAGGTTTATACCCCAGGCAGGGGCAGGGGAATAACCGAGGCAGGGCTCTGGGTCAAGAGGCTTCTCCAGGCGGGGACAGAGGTCACCTCAGGCAGGGTGCTGGGGCAGGGTTATACCTCAGGCAGGGGCAAGAGAGTACCCCAGACAGGGCTCTGGGGCAAGGTTATACTCCAGGCAAGGCTTTGGGGCAGGGGATTACCCCAGGCAGGGATCTGGAGCAATGGGGATACTCCATGCAGGGGCACGGGACAAGGGGGATACCCCAGGTAGGGATGTGGAGTGGGGTTAGGGATACCTCTGGGTAGGGATGTGGGGCAGGGGGGATAACTCCCACAGGGCTGTGGGGAAATGGGGATACCCCAGGTAGGGCTGTGGGGCAGTGGGGACACCCCAAGTAGGGCTGTACAGCAGTGGGGACACCCCAATTAGGGGTATGGAGCAACGGGGACACTCCATGTAGGGCTGTGGAGCAGTGGGGACATCCCAGGTAGGGCTGTGGGGCAGTGGGGACACCCGAGGGAGGTATGTGGTTTTTTTTCTAGGCAGGAACATGGAGCTGTGAGGACACCCCAGGTAGGGCTGTGAGGCAGTGAGGACACCCCAGGTAGGTATGTGGGGCAGGAGAAAAGTGGAATACTCCAGACAGGTATATAGGGCAGTGTGGATCCCCCTGGGGTAGGGGCTGCTGGGGCAGAGACAGGGTGGGACAGGGCAGTGAAGCTCCACAGCCCCTGACCCTGCAATCAGAGCCCCACGCGCTGCGTCCCCACTTTGTCATCCCAAATTGCCCAAAGTACAGGCTGTGTCCAGTGTCGTGCTGGCCTGGGGCAGCCACCACTGCCTGACTCACGACAGAGGAAGGGGCAAATCACCAGAGTTTTGGGGTGTAACACACCCCTAGCAGCACACATTCTTGTGGTGAGCAAACTGCTGTTTACTGGAGAGCTGAGTAGGGCCAGTGTCCTTTTGGGGGCCTGGCAGCACGTCCATCCCTTCTGCTGCATCACCCTCCCTGGTGCAGCCCCTCTGCCCTCCCCTGCAGCTGGAGAGGGATGGGGGATACCCAGTCCTCCAGATGAGGACTAAGTGGAGTGCTCATGTGTGTGACATGGGGACAGATTTGTCCCCTGCAGTGACTGCAAGCGAAGGTCAGACCAAAAGGTTTGGTGGCTGTGAGAAGGACACCTGTACTGTCAGGGGGGACACCCACTGCAGCATCCCCTCTCCCTCCTGCTGCATCCCCCTCCCTGGTGCAGTTCCCTGCAGCTGGGGAGGGATGTGGAGTAACCAGTCCTCCAGGTGAGGACAAAGTGGGGTGTCCACATGGGTGACACAGGGACAGATTTGCCCTCTGCAGTGACTGTAAGCGAAGGTCAGACCCAAAGGTCATGGAGCATCACTGTTTCAGTGGCTCTGAGGACACCTGTGCTGACAGGGGGGACACCCACTGCAGCATCTGCCATCCCTCCTGCTGCATCCCTCCCTCGTACAACCCCTCTGCTCTCCCCTGCAGGTGGGGAGGGATGGGCTGGGATCCAGTCCCCCCGCTGAGGACAGAGTGGGACGTGCACATGAGTGACACAGAGACAGATTTGCCCCTCTCTGATGCTGCTACCCCGAGCCAAGGTCAGACCTAAAGTTCATGGAGCATCACTGGTTTGGTGGCTGTGAGGAGGACATTTGTCCTGTCAGTGGGGACACCCACTGCAGCATCCC
>NW_008683394.1:3915-42305 GCF_000695815.1 Acanthisitta chloris | reverse complement strand
TATATATACACATATATATACACACATCCCCTGTACCTTCCAAACCAGAACTCCACTGCACATCCCTCTCCACATGTCATGGGTGTCAGCAAGCAATGCACCTTCATCACTGAGAGGCCTCTGCACATGGCACTCTGTGTCATTAGTAGCAGCAGTCACAAAATGCAGATATTCCCAAAGCTGACAACACAACTCCAGGAATTTCATCAGGTCCAGAAGTTTTATACCTCCCTGTCACTCTCCAAGCATCGTAACTACTCTACATCCCCTCTCCCACCTGACTCAGCTACCAAAACAGAGACCTTAAATTGCCCACAGTAAATACTCCTTGCCACATTTGGGTATATCCAAATTATTTAAGAGAGGAAAAGCACAGAAAAGCCCACCCAAAGCATCCTCCTTGGACATGAGCCCTGGCCTGGAAGCATTATTGTACAGCAGTGTTTAAAAATCTTCTTTCTTTGTTCTTCACTAAAAGTTTCATCTGCAATTCATTCCCTCTTTGAAGACAGACATAGTTTGCAATCCAAAACCATTCTGTATCCAAAACAGCATGTTCCAGCCCCAGAACTGATATTGCAGTTGATAACAGATATTTACAGATGGCAATAAGACCTTAACACAAAAAATCACAGAATAATTAACAGTCACCCACAGCTTTGCTATTCCACAAGTGTCCAAGGTATAGATGCTAAATGTTCTTACCTTTTTTTGCCTCATGTGACCATAAAGCAAGATAAGGAAGATTCAAACATAGGTTGGCTGAAGTACCAGCAACTCCCGGTCCCCAGAGCCCTCAGCCAAATGGCATTTGTAGCGTGCCATCGTGGGGCACTGACACATTTCTCTTCTCTGGGGCCAGGGCTGAGAGTAGAAGCATTAACAAAAAATGTAAGAAAGAGTCTTCTTGCCTACAATGCGTAGTTGAGAGCCTGTCTGTCCTCTTACTTTCACTCTGCTGATGAAACCAAAGACACGTAGAAATAACCAGGAACTCATTTAAATCAGCTCAGGCACTTCGGACCCAGCTGCTGTTTTTTCCTTTGTGGGAAACAGGAAAATGAGATATCTCAGCAGCTGTTTGTGTCCAGCAGTTCTTGGACTGGAACTCCAGTGCAGTCAAAGCAGGAGAATCTGACCTCACTCCTCACACAACCTACAAGCTTCATCTGCCCCCACCAGATGCTTCACAGCCTCCCCTAGGAGGAACCACGCACTGAGCAACTGTCACTGCAAAAAGCACTGACAATCCCAAAGCTGGTTTTGCTCCTGGATTGTGGGGTTTGTAACCCAAGCAATTTTAGCAGCAAATGTTGGAACTAAGAAAATTACGAGTATTTTCAGTGGCTGCTGTGAATGGGCCCAGTGAGCACGCTGGATTCAACATGCATTTAAAGCTTCTGTGTAGCAAAGCTGCATTCCCCCTGCAATCTCAGAGGGTGTGCATGGACACTCTGCCAGAGCACCTGGACTGTCCAGCAAGAGCTATCTATGCTGTGTCCCTCTGCCCCCTTGGAAGGGCACACGGTGCAGGGGAACCCAAACCCTGAGAAGGGAAGGACCTGAGCAGCATTACAGCAACATCTCTGTTACAGTCAGCCAGATTCTGCTGTGATATTGTCATAGCTTCTGCAGCAGGAACTGGTGGTGTAGTTTCCTTCAGCACCTGAAAAACACATGCCCGTGCACTGCAGAAGCAGAAAGATTACAGAGCTGCTAGTGCACAATGTTATCAGCTGAAATCCATTGAGATTTAAGTCACGTTTTTCTGGAGAGGGAATCCACTAGTGTGTGTATGCAGGACAACTGTCTGTCTAGCCAAAGGACATGTTGTCTCCAAAGGAGAGCACACAGGATTTAGAAACTTACACAGAAGTTACTAGAAGCAAGAGATAAGTTTGTTTCAGGGGTAGGAGCTCATACAAGCATGAAATGTCAGTACAGCCTTCCTGACAAACACATTGCTCATGACTTATTTACAGGAGAAGGGACTCTGGGGTCCAGGAGGTTAAAGAGTACAGTACTTATGTTCTTCAGCAGGCTGTAATATAGTGAAAAAATAATAGCACTGGCCTGAGATAATTAACTTGGGTAGCAGAAATAGTTTAGCCATGGCAGACTATGGATCTACACAAAATCACATTGTTCACATTTCCTTATACCAGAGAATTTCCAACGGGGAGCCCAGAGCCTCACAAATTAAGTGAAACTGCTGAAATTATCCATTATTGCTCAGAAGGTCTCACTAATTGACTGCTGAGCTGTGAAGTTGTATGTCTTCAAGCACGACTGAAGACTGAGGGAGCCAGATCTCAAGATCTGATGCTAAGAAAACAAACTCCACTAACACCAGTACCTCAGAGGGAAGTACAATCACATTTAAGACAAGGATTACAATAAGTAGTGCAACAGGCTAATAAATTTGTTCAGTCCTGGTACACTGTTCTTGTATCTTAAGCACTACTCATTAAATAGAAATTAACTACTTCCTAAAGTGACCTCCTGCCCCAGCACTCCCTTTCCCTCTGAGGAAAGATTTTACAATCAAGAATCAACTATAAAGCAGATTATTTAGATCCAGTCTACCAGCACTGCACTAGATCTGTCCTAGACACAGAAACAACACTGGTGCCTATTATTCTTACACTCCAGTCTTCTAGGAGTCTGCAAATGTTCCAATCCACTTAAGTTGCTTTAGTTTAGCAAGATACTCAACAACTGAAAGGCCATTATTAAGCAAAGAGCCGTTCTGGCCAGTTCCTTGAGCAACACTTACCATTCACAAATCTAAGACACTACAGGCAGGATTCATATCTGACACAAGAGACAACAGTTCACTGGCTCCAGCGCCCAGAGGACAACGCCACTGTCCATGAGGATGTAGGGGAACAAGTGATGTTATCAATGCTCTCCACCAAAACAAAAAATTCAGTTTCTTGCCTTTAAACAACTCTACAACAGCTGAATGTCTCAGAGTCACTGTGCAAGACACACCAGACGAGGCACAAGAACTGGTTGGGGTGTCGAAGTCAAACAGATACACGGGTAAATAATTAAGCCATCTGACCTATTTGAACAAACTCAAAAGCCACTTATCGCACATTACCTACACCAAGTACCATTTTAAAAACCTTGTATGAAATGCTAACTCAACATTTGTTATTTGCTAAGTTTTGGAAAGGGTTAAAAGGCATGTAGAGAGGGCGGGGTGCCATGCTTAGAGCCTGCTAGGGAGCATGATACAACAGCTTTTCCTAGAAAAGCACAACACTGCACAAAGCACTGGAGCAACGAATGTTCTTAGACGCCTTCCCACCAACACACACTGCAGCATGCTTAGAATTTTCTAAGCAAGTCGTATATTTTGCGCAAAGACTTCTTGCAATAGAGAATCAAGATGACCTTTTTCTCCGCTAGGCTTAAATTAAAGCACAATCATTCTTCCTCTTGGTTTAATAGAGGTGATTCAGCAAGTGCATTCCATTGCCCACAGCCAGAGCCCCCCAGTCATCCTTCTATTAATATTCTCTTAAGTTACATTTTGTGCAACTCACCACAATGATAAACTGAATCATTTTCTGGCACAATGATCATTTAAGGAGAGTCACTCCTGATGCACAAAATGGCACTTGTGCCTCAGGTTGGGTGAAAACCTTATTACTCATTAAACACAGCAGTTCCAGAATCTGCCAAAAGAAGGCAGGCAAATAAGCAAGTTTATTATTACCTGGGAAGGACTAGATGCAACCAGTGGGGACAGATAGGGAAGAAAAATGAAAACACAGTTATCTGGCCAGACCTCAGATGTTGCACTTGTTCCTGCACAACTAATAACCTGCTCTCAGTCTCCTCTGAAGGAGGAGATGCAAATCAAATGCACCAGAATCTGCCAAAAGAAGGCAGGCAAATAAGCAAGTTTATTATTACCTGGGAAGGACTAGATGCAACCAGTGGGGACAGATAGGGAAGAAAAATGAAAACACAGTTATCTGGCCAGACCTCAGATGTTGCACTTGTTCCTGCACAACTAATAACCTGCTCTCAGTCTCCTCTGAAGGAGGAGATGCAAATCAAATGCACAAGGAATCCTGTTCAGGACGAGCACTCTTTGGCCTGTGGTTAGCCCTTGAACTACTGAGGACACTGACAACTTCTAGATTACTCTAAACATTTGCAAACATGTTTCAGAGCTCCATGTGTACAGCACAGGGGCACCAAGGGGCCTGGTTTGTTCCACAGAGGAACACAAGGCTGCAGCCTTCCATCCCCCGAAGTGGAACAAAGCCAGGAAATCCAGGCTCTTTTCAGAAAAAGCACAAGTCAGGACAAGTGGTCACAGTCACAAGTCAGTGCAAAGGAACTTCCAGTGGGACATAAATTCTCTACAGCAAGAAGTAAGCACAGGAACAGGACACCCAGAAAGGCTGTAAAAAGCCCATTTTGGAGATCCTAAAAAGACTTGACTGAAAAAGGTCCTGAACTACCTGACCTCACCTTGAGCAGGATGTTGGATTAGTTGTTCTCCAGATGTCCCTTCCCACCTTCCCAGTACTGGAGGCATTCACAGCAGAGGAAATGCCATTTTACCTAGGCTGGAAGGAGTGAGGCATATCAGAGGCTCATGGACACTGGCCACCTTGTCACCTTTGTTCAAGATGGTCAGATCCACGGGCCCTGTACAGAGACAACCAGCATTTAAACTTCATGGTGCACAAGAACAGCTGCTCTGCACACACTGCAGTGGGGTCAGTTCAACAGGAGGTATGCATAGAACTGGAAAAGATCTTCAGATCTCAGTTCAAACTAGAGTTAAGATTGGCTGCAGGAGTTTTCACCTTTCAATCTGTAGACCCTTAAAATGTTACCAAACCTCGGAATGGATTTCTATGTATATTTCATAGACTTAGAAATGACCAGACCAGAAATGAAAATCCACTGTCCTGCCCAAGAATAAAAATGCAAACTGAGATACTTCAGCTCCTTCACTCTTTGTGTCAGTATTTCAAAGTACAGAATGGACACCCAACATGTATTCAATCAAAAGGAATATCTGAATTTCAGCATGAAAATTTTACCATGTTCCATGTGAAAAGAGGCATCTATTAAAACTATTATACAGGTAACAATTACAAGGATCTACATGAGGATTTTTCCATAACACTTGCATCCATCTCTATCTATGCTGTACAGTACACAGAGTATCATCTGTGTCCAATAAGAACTTTATTAGCAAAAGAAAGCACCTCCCTCTGATGCAAGGAAGGGCAGTGAAGAGCAGCACAGGGATTTAGATTGTCATGGGCCTGGGATGTGCATCAGTATCCAGCATCTCTGAAGCACACTTGGGTCTCTCAACACACACCAATTAATTAAACTAATTCCTAAAAAAACATGTGTTCTTGGTCGGACGCTCTGTGCCAACAGCTTGGAATACACCAACAGCTTGGAATACATCTTGGATCTAGGAGGAACTAATTCCTTCCATCACCACATCTCCCTTAATGACAGTATCCTATAACAAGTGTACAGGAGCTTCCTCCACGCCTTTCCTTTCTAGGTGTTCACAAAGTGTGTATTCGTAGAATCATGACAGAATCTATGGATGGCTTGGGTTGGAAGGGACTTAAAGACCATCTAGTTCCAACCCCCTGCCACAGGAGGAGACCTTCCACTAGATGAGGTTGCTCAGGGCCTCATTCAGCATGGCCTTGACTTCTTCCTGGGAGAGGTGCTCCAGCCCTCTGAGCATCTTCATGGCCTTCTCTGGACTCACCTGTACTTATGTCCCACATCTTTCTCTCTTATGTTGAGGGCACCAGAGATGGACACAGTATTCCATATGGAACCCCTGCCACAGGAGGAGACCTTCCACTAGATGAGGTTGCTCAGGGCCTCATTCAGCATGGCCTTGACTTCTTCCTGGGAGAGGTGCTCCAGCCCTCTGAGCATCTTCATGGCCTTCTCTGGACTCACCTGTACTTATGTCCCACATCTTTCTCTCTTATGTTGAGGGCACCAGAGATGGACACAGTATTCCATATGGAATCTCACAAGGGCAGAGTAGAGGGATCACCTCCCTTTCCTGGGAGAGGTGCTCCAGCCCTCTGAGCATCTTCATGGCCTTCTCTGGACTCACCTGTACTTATGTCCCACATCTTTCTCTCTTATGTTGAGGGCACCAGAGATGGACACAGTATTCCATATGGAATCTCACAAGGGCAGAGTAGAGGGAGAGAATCACCTCCCTGGACCTGCTGCCCACACTGCTTTTAATGCAGCCCAGGACATGGTTGACTTTCTGGGCAGCAAACATACATTGACATGCTGAGCTTCTCATCAACCAACTACCCCAAGTCCTTCTCTTCAGGGCTGCTCCAAATTCCTTCATCCCCCCAGACTGTGTTGATACCAGGGACTGCCCAAGCCAGATGAGGACCTTGCACTTGGCTTTGTTGAACTCCGTGAGGTTCACACAGGCCCACCTTTCCAGCCTGTCCAGGTCCCTCTGGATGGCATCCCTTCCCTCCAGTGTGTTGGCTGCACCACAAAGCTTGGTATCATGGGCAAACTTGCTGAGGATGCAAATGATCCCACTGTCCATGTCAACAACATGGATGTTAGACAGTGCTGGTCCCAACAGAGATGCCTGGGGGACCACACTTGTCACTGGAAACCTTTAATTTGTATGACTCTAAGAAGCAGAGTGCCATGCTCAATCAACCATCCAAAAGAGTAAAAACATATGGATAAAAAGCCTCGTTTTGCTCAGTAGGGATTTTACACATCTTGGAGGGTTACTGAAGAACTGTCCCTAGGTTACAGCATGGTGCAGACATCAGCTGGCACAGGGGCTGAGATTCTTTGATTCCAGTCAAGTTCTTTCTGTTTACTCTTACAGAAATTCAACACCTCTTGTATTATAAATAAATTTGGGACTGAAAAATTCCACTGCCTTTATTCCCTTTTCCCACAGCAGCTCCTCTGTGCAGGTCTGTGAGGATATACTGCAGCACACAGAGAGCAGAGCCAGCAGCAATGCACTCATGCCAGAGAAATCCGAGAGGAAAAGGATGGTGGGGAAAAAGTCAGTATGTGAAGAAAACCAAGCAAATCAGGCAATAGGAATAGTAGGAATTGAAACTTCCTACTCTCTCGGGGAAGGGACTATCTATCTTGCTTTCAGAGGAAAGCAGAAGAGAGATTTTCCCTGGCAGCAGCTGTCCATCGCTCAGCATAAAGACCTGTGATGAGATTGAGAGCTGTTTCGCCAATGGACAAAGGAGTAAAGACTTAACTGCCCCTAAAAACTGCCCCCGGCAGTCTATAGGCAACAGCAGTGGACAGGTGGGCAGACAAATGGGACATATCCCCAGATGATGGGAACTAATTTGTTTCTGCAGCTCATGCTATTCTGCTCCGGCAGACCTGACCTGCCATAGCTCCAAAAGACAGGGTGGGAGTTCCTGTTTTGACATGTGTGTCAGCAAGTGCAGGATCTAATATCTCCTGGCTACACAGACATGATGCATTGGCTGTTCCCTTGAGCATGCCATGCCTCAGGCTCCTCCAATGACCTCATGCTTTATGAGGCTGAGAAGCAATGGTGAAAACCAGAGCTGTCCTTGGCAAAAAAAACCTTCCTTGCAGAAATGCTGCCAGGGAATAATTTTTTTAGATCTAGGAAAGCTGAAGACTGAAGGAAAAGTAGTGGACTTTTTTGCTGTTAGACCCTTATTCCACTTTCTCCTCTCCCAAAGAAAAAGTGGTTATTTACTGTGGGTTTTTTTCCAGACAGCTCCTTTACTATGAAAATGTTTTATGCTGTAGGATTAATTCAGGCAGCCAAAGAGTCTGTTTCACTAGAGGTCTTATTAAGCAATGAGCCCAAAACCTCTTCAACTAACAGCACTTGTCAGAATTGACTTCAAGAGAGGCAGTTGTGTCTGTCCAAGTAGAACATGCCACATGTGTGATGCCTTTTCCACCACTGCCACTTGGGCAGCCACTAACACTGTGGAGTTGCACTGCACTTTGGGAGATACTGGGAGATCTTTACCGGTGTTAGTACATGTGTTTTCTTACTGAATTTCTGTAAATACTTTCACTTGTTACCATTTTGCTGTGCACCTTCACATTAACACCAAATTCAAGACTAAACATTCATGCCCCTGCAATTTTATTCGAACTTCTTTTTTAAAAAAAGGCTTTTCAATGCAGTTTTTTGATCCCTGATTTCGGTGACTTAAAACACTTAGAACGACCTGACAAATTAGTAATTCTGCTGTAACTTTCCCCCCTCATCACTAATTCACTGATAACACGGAAACCAAGGCATTGTTTTTTCTTGCCTTTCAAGTTGTGCAACACTGTGCTAATGCTGCATGAAATCCCAGGTCAGATATGTTTGACATCATCCACAGGCAACAAAAGTTTGTGTATTATGTTTAGTCCCTTAAACAAAAAAAGCTGTTCTAGATCTGTCTCATCATTAACCTGGACATGAAAACCTGCCTCTTACTGTGTGTAGAATCCTGTCCCAGCAGAGTCAGGCAGAATTTTGTTGATGATCCACACACATAGACATTTGTCTAACATATTCATTAAGACAAAACTGTAATGTCCTTCTAGTCTTATTAAAGTGGAATCTGAGAACTTATTCTGGGATTTCTGTTTTCTGAGCTTCCTGTATCCTGTCTCTCAAGGCATGGACAGCAAACTCTCCTATGTGTGTACTTCGTGCTGCTAGCAAAAGCATGTTGGAGGTAACTGAAGCAGAGCAGAGCAACACAGTGGATATAACACCTGATCAGCCCCTGGATCATCATCCCTTCCCACTGCAAGCTCTTTGCTACTCAGACTTTTGAGCCAATATTCAAGAACCAGAACTAAAACTAAGATTATTTAAAGAGTACATATATTAACATGGATTTATGGTGGTTTTAATGAATATATTTCAATCCATTCTTTATCAGGGCATCACTATAGACAATCACACTGGTTGAATTATTGAAGACCATTCTGCAATAGCAACATTTGAAGAACACCTCTAAAACTGTGGGTATTTTCTTCCTGTGATCATAGAATCATAGAATCAACTGGGTTGGAAGAGACCCCAAAGATCATCGAGTCCAATCCTATTTTTTTAAGTTACTCAGTTTTAAGTTGTTCAGGTTATCAGCAAACAAATTTACTAGGATATAAATTAGTTTTTCTGTTTCCACTTTCTCCAGAAACACCTGAAGCTCCATTAACTAATTCTCATTTACAGCACTATGGAGATCAACTGCAAAGAAGCATCAGGTTTACTCCATCCCTCAAGGTCTGAGATTTTGATCACTATTTCTCCTTTGAAAGCCTGAGGAAGCTGAGCTGTTCACTTACACACAGGTACAGCCTAAGAACGCAGACACCACAGCTCTCTTCCTCTAACACTGTGTTACAGCCACTGTGGCTGCAAAACACAGCTTTAAAAAGCCAAAGGAATTTAAAAAGCCTAAAAGCAAAAGGAATAGCCACAGGGGGTGATTCAATGCGGAAACTTTGTTCACAGACATAAAGAGGAATTTAAATAAAGTTCTCAAATAGCAAATAAAAGTTCTAAAGCTTTACATCAGAATCACAAGTTGTATTTGTTGCTTCAGGAAAGACACAGTCTTAGAACTCTCCCCCTCTTGGGAACAACAGATGAGCAGGGAATTTCAAGGATATGGGTAAGGTGACAAATTGCTGGCAACACCGAGCACATCACAATCAAATGGCAAGAGACTTTATGTCCAAAAGTGGTTTCCCATGCAAGCCCTAGCCATATCAAAACTTTTCTCTGCACATAAATGGTAATTATGCATAATTCTTCACATGACAAGCCTGAACCCTTTTCCAAAACAGAAGCAGCACATTTACCAGCCCTTCCAAGGTCTAAACTGCACAATTTGCTATTTATTATGTCCTCTCTCCAGACTGAAATTTATTTTCTCTGATAAAACCTTGGTGATAAAACCTCCAAGACTGAAGACCAGATCATTCTGGCCATTGCCAGCCAAACCTTTACAAGCACTCAGGCAGAGGTTCTGATGGGTCTGATGAAGATTTACACACATGCTGTTCAAGCTTTAGTTATTGTTAAACAAACCTTTCAGCAGTGCTAAAAGCAAACTTCAGACACAGGCTTATTATCTCACTGTCTAATTAGAAAGAGCCTTCTCAAAACTGCAGATCTCATTAAAAGAGTGTAAATCTGTATCATCAACTTTAATGGGAAAACTCCTTTGGCAGACACAGCAACTGTAAGAACAGAATTTGAGGCACTGATCAGTATGAGACCTGGAATTTGAAAAGTCAAGCCAAGTCAATGAGAAGACTTCGAGTAACTCCAATTTGTTTTGGATCAGGTCCTACCAAATACTATGATGCTAAGAAGAGGCATATTCATCTGTGGAGTTTTCCAAAAACCCTAAAAAGCCGATCCCCTAATAAATGTTCCAAAATACTCCTCCTGCTTTCAGTGCAGCAATCCTACACTAATTAGATTCTTAAGCCAAAGCCCTAAATATAGCAAACTTCCATAATTTTCTCTGTATCCACAAATACTTTTAAAGATAAACCTATTGAAAGATCATTTAATCTGCAAAAACAGTTAGACTTTCAGAACAATTTACCCTGGAACCAGAACAAAAGCTCTCGATGATTCAAACCTTTTCACTCACAGACACTATTGTTCACCAAGCCAGAGGCTCCCAACAGCAGAGCTTTAGCAACACTGACAGCAATAGTAATACAGCACGTACCTACCTGGTTGGCACTGAATAGGGTTTCTGCTCTTTATAAATGCTCTGACAGCATTGCATGCCAGCAAGATTTTCACACAGCAGTTCTGGATTTGTTTTCCTTCTTGCCTTTCCCTGTGATTGTAAGGAGCTGTGCCCAACACCACTTAGTCATCATGAAGCGTTTCAAAGCAATGTGGTACTGCTTGTCAGTGCAAGGTTACACCAATACTACCAGTGTTTCCTCTCCCTCTGAAGGCAAGACCTAAACAGAAGTTCCTCCTCCTCCTTTCTGACATAACAAGCTTCTGAATTTGTTGCTCACTGCAGTTAAAGCTCTTACAGGATGGAATCATTTTATTAGCCAAAGCACTCATATGTAGCACAGAAATCTGAAGATAAACTAACCAGCAATTCTGGCATAAATACTGAGATTTTAAAAAGCTAAATCAAACTTTTTATATCTCAGTCACAGGAAAACCTGAACCATAATTAACATTTGCTCTGAAGCAGCAATGTACTCATCTTAGAAAAACTCCTTTGGCATTGTTTTTAAACACCAGATGCACAAACACAGACAGGAAGGGGCTTTTTTTTTTTAATGAAACTACATTAACTTTCAAAGAATGCAAATTAACTGGGAGCCATTCAGGGTGAAATTTTTGTTGTACTGAGTGCCGTGGTTTAACCCCAGCACAGCCACTCACACACTTCCCCGGTGAGACAGGGAGACCATCCGAAGGGTAAAACTGAGACAGCTCGTGGGTTGTGATAAAGACAGTTTAATAGGTAAAGCAAAAGTCACCCAGACAAGCAAAACAGAACAAGGAATTCATTCATCCCATGGGGGGCAGGAGAGGAGGGCTACGTCACGTCTAACAGTGACTGGGGAAGGCAAACGCCATCACCCCAAACGTCCTCCCTTCCTTCCTCCTCCTGCAGCCTCACAACACCCTGTGGGGTGAAACATCCCTCTGGGCTCAGCTGCCCTGGCTGTGTCCCTTCCCAAGTCCTGCTGCTGGGGTGGTGGAGCTTGGGCTGTGTGAGCACTGAGCAGAGCTGATGAATTACCCCTGAATTATCAGCACTTTTTCCAGCATAGCCCCAAAACAGCCCCACAACAGCAACTGTGAAGAAAATTAACTGCATCCAAGCCAAATCCTGCACATTCTCTAATTCTTATCCCATACCATTTATGTCATGCTTATAAAATGGCTTGGAAAAAGCCTCACGTTGTTCATTCTCACATTTGAGACCCCAGGATACCTCTAAGCCTACACAACTTCCCAAAACCTCCTGTTGGAATCAGGAGGTTTGGCTGTTGTCAGCTGGAATAGCTCTGCCCCCTTTGCTATCAGCAGCTTTTCTGCAAGCACCGCCAGGATCAGACCAAGGTACTATCACTGTCCATGCAGGTAGCCCTTCCTATAATTACTTTATGCCAATGCAATTTTTCTTAGCATCAGATTTGCCTTTTTACCTCGTTCCTCTGTGCTTTTCCTTGAGCCTCCCCACTTCCTCTCATTACTATTGTACAGGTCCAAACACAGCTGCTTTTAACTTGAATTTCCTTTTTTTTAACAGATAAAGCCTTTTGCAAGCTCTGTAGGATTTAAATGCCAGTGCTTTTTGATGAGTTGTTCTCGTAGGGAATGTGACCTGTGTCTATCCGATCCAGTTTGTCCATGCTAACCCTAACACACTGCTTAAGGACAAGGTCACATTCCCTATATCCTCACTGCTTGATGGCGTAGAGAGTAAAGGTTTCCTGCTAAATACCATGTAAGTGCACCCTAGTTTTTCACACGTTAAAGCTCCTTTCCCCTCACACCTTGGCTAACTCCTGAACAGCCTGTCCCAGGCTCTGGTCCTGCAGATCCCTTGCCCTACACACCTGGGTACCAGACCAGCACTGTGAGCAGCAGAAGTTACTGTGCATTGCCTTGTTCCCCTCCTTGCAGAGCTCTCAGTTAGGAGCCACAGCTGTTTCAGGTAATACAAACAAAACTTTCAATCAAGGCAAAGTAAGATTGTATAAAGGATTTTATGTGTTAGCTAATCAGATGGGATGAAGAGCAGCTAGATAAATAATCAGGAACAGGTTGGCAGTAGACAAAGAAAAATAAGTCAAGTTCTCCTCTCTCTCTTTTGTATATGTATAATGGAAATTAATGTTTCCTAAAACAATATAAAATTAAGACCTTTAATTAATGTATTGATGATTCACCTAACAAAGAACCTTTTTACCACCTCCCACAAGTTTCAGAGGTGTTATTGTAGAAGGATCACACTGAAGGAGGAGTGAAGGGGCCAGAGCAGAAGTGCAGAAGGAACCTGTGGAAGAGAGAAATTCTCTCTTCCTCTAATTTACCTCATCCAATACACGTTCAACATAGGTCCTTTTGAATTTAAGGTTTTCATTGTAGAAAATCTGGGCTTCCATGGGTCCAAAACTTCTATATGAACCATGCATGAACAAACAAGCAGCTCCATGTCACACATACAGTATAGCACATTGAAAAATAGGAGGTTTGGTTTCTTGGGTCCAAAGGATTTCCCCTAATGCCACAGCTCAAACTCCCTTCTGCCTTCATCTAAGTCTTCCCAGATACAGCTCCCAGCCATGGCTCATGGCCTTACAGTAGATTCCTCCATTTTCCCTTAGAGCACTTGGCCTTGCATATACTGCTGGAGTAGGACCTGTCAGTTAGGGCACAAATGCCTTGAAGTAGCAATTAAGCTATTATAAGTAAATATTGTTTTTCTTCTGAGAGCCTACTTACTGCCTGATGTTATGAAGGAGGCAACCCTGCTCCCCCAAAACCAAACACAGACCTTGTTTCTCCAGACTTTCTGCTTCCAGAGAAGTTGGTGTCTAGAGAGGACAGAAACAAAGCCCTTTCCAGAGCATAAGCTGTTTATTGCCAACACACAACCATGGTCAGGTCACAGAGGAAGATTTTGTTTCTTGCTGTCTTGGACATATACATCCATTTCCTTCTCCTCCTTTTTACCTATGTCATATGCTCTCCTGGATTCCAACCTCCTGCTTTTTGCTAAAGGGATTGCTCCCTATGCACTGCAGGACTAAAGGCAATGGATTAATTTCCCATCTACCCTACAGTTACACTACCCAAAACTATCTTTTGAGGAGGATCTTAGCCAATCCTTTTTCATTTAACCTAGTCACATTCGGTCTACTAGACAAGTTCAGAAAAAAACCCAAAAGCATATGTTACAGTGTAGGAGCCCTTGGAGAAGGCTGCACCTCCCGCAAAGCCACAAAAACCAGCAGAGAGAAGTCAGTACCTTGCATACACTGGGCAGGAGATACAAAATGTGAGGACAACTCCTATGAAGGACATAACTGATGTCACACACCTGTTTATGACAGCTACTCACCCTAAGCTTGCAAATGATGGCTGGCTCCTCTGTGTGCTGAGTTTATGGGAAAGTAGGCAATGGGAGGAGGGAGACTAGGTGGGCAAGATAGAGGAGGCCTGAGAGCTGAAGCAATCACTAATGAAGGGGCTTTGGTGGGACTGTGAAGTGTAATTGGTCACACTCACTGCTCTTCAATGGTTCTTCAACAGGCATCAAGAACAGCTGGCCTTAATTCAGAGTCTCTCACTAGACAACTAGTAAACTCAAGCAAACTGAAATACATTTTCTGTCCTCAGCACACAATCAGGATCTAAGTAGCAAAGCAAAGGTCAAGATGCAGAAGATAATGCCAGTGGAAGAACAAGAGAAGAGAGAGAGTTACAAAGGTACCTGAAGTGGCTACAAGTTTCCCAAAGCACTTACAATTGAAGCAACTGAGCTTTATTCTTTGATCAATGCAGACACTTAAAAACAACTTGCCGCCTCAAAGACCACAGTGGTGAAACTCCTGTTTCTGTTTTCAATGTCACAACCAAGAAGTAGATAAGGAAACTGGTGAATCTTCACACATAACTTTTAAATTTAGTTTTCTAAATCAGATCTCATTTCGCTGCATGTTTAGTCCAACTTCCCTTCAAAAGCAATCTGTATTCAATGGCAGCAGCTACTGGCTGAGGCTGGATTGGGCACCTCGTCTTGTCTGACAGCTCACTGCCCTCACCAGCAGCAGTGTCTCTCTCTTGCCTTCCCAGGACCCTTCTCCCTGCCCCTCATGCTGGCTCTGAAACTCACCTGACCCAGGAGAAGTCACTTCACCCTGGGAACTTCGCAGGAAGCTATCCCAGCAAAAGGACAGGGAAGGAGAGAGGGTTTATTTTCCATCTCTTTTCATCTCACTGCTGGACTAAGAAAAGAAATCTGCCCCTCAGGAAGTCAGACAACTGGCAAACCAAGAGAGAGGCAGGGCTGCACAAGTGGAAGTGGGGGAGGAAAGACTGCTCCTTTGCCTGACTTCAAACTCTTAGATCAGATCAGTTCCTTTCTGCTGGCAAGGAGGACTTTTAGCTTCGGCTGAGGCACAGACTTGGTAAAAGTCTGTGCACACCCCACTTCCCCCATCACTCCAACTGTGGAGGAGTCAGTCTCCTGTCCAAACCCATCAAAAACCACTGGAAATCCCTTTCCCTTGCTCCCCAAGCAAACCCTCTTTTGCCACTCAGGAAAGTAAAGCTACAAACAAGATCCGGCAAGAGAACAGGATGATGGGAAGCAGGAGCCAAGTCAGCACGAGGTGTCGCAAAGATCTTAGGGCAGTCGTTGTAGGGGGTTTGGACTAGAAGACCTTTGAAGGTCCCTTCTATAGGCCAAACTATTCTATGATTCTGTTCTCTGGAGCTTGCGAGGCCCTGGTGCCACGCTGCGCTGGTGAGGTTTTCTCCCACAGCACACTCCTGTACTTCATTTCAGTTTCACTCTACACCAGCCTTCTCCCACTTCTCAAACCACCTCCCTTCCCTTTTTCTCTAGCCAGCTGACCCATGACTGAGATCCATCCTCCCAGGTGCCTTCCTCCTTCTGTTCTCATTGCCTCATAGCACAGGGAAGGGATCCAGATTAAAATTTACATGGTGGGGGAAAATCAGTACCAAGAAAAACCCCCGAAATTCATCACTTTCTCAAGGAAACCAATAGAAGAATTCTAACCTAAAACAGTTCTTGATAATAAATACAATAATGAACTGTAAGCCTGATATTTAAGGGAGTCGTGAAACAACAGCATCTGATGTACATTGCTGCTTTACTGAGAGCATGAGAGCTGAGATGCTCTGATGCAGAGACAATGTTTTGGAAGAGGTTAAAAGTGCTCATTAAACCATTTTGTTGGCAGTGTTTACGGTCAAGCTCTGTTCTAAGCCCATGCTTTTATGTCATGTGGAGCCTGCAGTCATTTCTGTCGGACTGTTCATTTGCTGAACGCATGTAAAATACTGCTTTCTGCTCAGGACTGCAATCAACCAGAAGTTCAGTTCACTGTTCCAGAAATACTTTGCACAAAAAGCTCCAAGCAAGTTTTCTTTTTCTCTCAAGTTCCTACTAGAAGCTCTTCTCTTTTTAGTTGCCTCTTTCCTTGCTTGTTTTAATCACACACCCACCCACGAGGAGATCAACACTTCCAGCCTGTACTTGCATTCAGAGTGGTCTCAAAGCAGCTTTCCATGTTCCAATTATTGTTAAACAAAGGGGCCCATCATTGTTCCCACTTTCCACCAGAATGGAAAGCAACTCACACACCCATCAGCTTAAAGAGACTTTTAACAAGAAGGATGTGAAAAGCAAGAAGCAACAATGGTTAGTTTTCAAAGGGCAGCTTCCACCTGAAAGTCCAATAATGCGGAGTGCACTTGAAAGGATCAGGGCCTGGACACATAAAATCAACACCTGAAAATGAGAGAAACCTGACATTTTAACCTTAATCTCCTTCTGCCGCTTTCCTCATCTACAGGATGAAGGGCAAAGCTCTGAGGGATCCTCACATGACACCGAGAGGCAGGAAGAAAGTCGGGAAAGGACATTCACAGAATCCACTGGATTGTGAACACTGAGCACAGCATAGGCTGCAGTGATTTACTTCTGCTGCACCAGGCATGAATGTAATAAAAAAGGTGTCTGGGACTGGAAATAGTGGCTGTAGCTGAGTGCAAACAGCATTCCTATTTATCTCTCAAAGCTGTTTTATCTTGAATAGCCAAAAAATCATGAACATTAGAGACATTTCACAATTAATTTCCCATTTTGTCAGTCTCTGCCTGGGCAGCATTGTGAAGAGATGAAATAGTAGTGATGGAATAATAGTGATGGTAGGAACTAGGAAGGGATAGAACAGACCTCTCAATAGAGTCTCATGTCTGAACAAATTTTACACGTAAAATAATGACTCAATTCAATTATTCCATACAGATGAAACCTTTGTACCCTGCAAACTAAAGACATCTGGCTAATACATCTCTTTTGGGAGATTTAGAGAAAAAACCACCATAAGTGTGCATATACAAAGACACAGTCAAAAGAAACAGGATATAAAAATACATCCAGTCTGGGGCTAATGGGGAAATTGCCAAGAAGACAACACCAGAGTCCAAAGCCTGAAGGAGAAAATAAAACGTCAGGAATGGATTAGGGGAGGTAAGGATGGAAGGTACAGGTATTCACCAAGTTACTTTTTGGTTTTGGTAATTCTGTGCATGAACCAGGAAACAAAACTGTCTTTACTTCTGTCTCCCCCATTCCCACCTGCAGCATCCTCAGACTTACTCCAGAGGTAGTTTTATATATATACGTATACATGGATTTAAAATAGTTTCTGGCAGCCTTTCAATCTAGTGGGCACTGAGCACACTCAGAAGAGCCCCACAACCATTTCCTCTTCAAACATATTTGGAACACACCGTATTGTCCCAGCTTGTTTAATTTCAGACAGACCTTCCCACTCCTCCCTCCACTGACAGTGACCACTGACTGCAGAGTGCAGCACCGACCAGTTCTCACAAGGATGATCCATGTGAGAGGAGACCAAAGGGAAAGTTTGATCCTCCTGGCAGCCGTATCTGTCTTCCATGAGCTTTCACCTATTCTCATCACGTCTCTCCTGTTCGGCCACTAGAGGAGCATCATCCAGCAAAACTGAGCTAGGATCAGCATTTACAAGCACTCATTAGCTTTTTTGAGAATTTAAACTTGAACACACTATGTTCTTTGACTATTGGAAATACATATGTTCAAAATGGCTAAACAGAGATCCTGGGAGCTGTACAGGTCTAATAATGACAGCATTTAGCACAACTGAAGTAGATTTACAGGGAAGAAGGCTGGAGGCTCTTATACTCTGCAGCGTGTTTCAGGCTAGGGAGCTGAAGAGCAGCTGCAGCTGCCTGTATGTACATCTCTGACTAAGTGAAAGTCACTCACCTCCTGGGACCACAAATAAAGTCTAGAAATAACAGCAGTCTGTGAGCTGTTGTGTGCTCACCATGATGATTTCTGCATCAAGCAAACACTGTATCTGTCGGAAGATCATGGCACGTAGCCACTTGGCGAGAGGCAAATGTGAAAGTGCTTTATTCCAGCTCAGTTTTGCCTCTGCTCTGACGAATTTGCTTTGCTTGTGTGAGTGGCTTTCACTTTGCCTATTAAACTGTCTTTATCTAAACCCAGGAGTTTTCTGGCTTTAACGTCTCTGATTTCCCCCATCCCACCGCGGGAGTGAGTTGCTGTGTGGGGATGTGCTTGCCGGGGTTAAACCTCAACTCTGCCGAACTGCAGCAAGTGCAGGAACTGGGAGTTCCTTCTCTGTCCCTCGCTGAATTGCTACTGTTGCTGTGCACTAGCCAAGGAGCACCCTGTGCCCGGTGTGCCCCAGGGAGACTCTCAGGCCAAGGCACCCGAAAGACACGAGCCTGTCTTCACAGACACCCCCAGGCTGGTGACAGCACCTGAGGGAACCCAGCGAGAACTGCTGCTTAATACCCTCCCCTCCCACTTGTATCCTATATCTGTTTTAAGTGTGTTCAGCCTATAGTTCTGAGGCAGACAGATTTCTACACGATTTATTCATGATGCTCAAATTACTTCTGCAGTGTCTCCTGCACTGGAGGAAGAAAGAGACAGCCAGCTCCATGCAGGATCCTTTTGTGCAATTTACATGTATAGGTCCTGGTTGATATTTAAACTCTTTCTTGCATGTGCATTGTACATTCTGCATCACTGACCAGCAAATTGCATTCAGCACCTAATTTGTTAAATGGTTTCCTCTCTCAGGAGAATGTTCCCACTGTAATAGTGACATTTTAACCTGTCAAAAAATGATTAGACTAAAACATCTTAGTAAATACCATAAACTACCCAATAACATCAAAATTGAAGATGTACAAAGGGTATCCAATTACTCAGGAAACTTCTAAATTTTCAGATAACAGAACTCATTTTCTGCTTGAATGAGTAATCAAGGAAATACAATTTTCTTTTATATTGATCATGGTGTAAGGCACAGCCTAAGGACAGGAGCATAAAAGGTTTTTTCCATTTTCTTTATTAGTGTTGGAAAATCATTTTCAAAACTATTTCAGTGATTTTTTTTCTGAGAAACTAACCTCTTTTCTAGATATTTTTATGTCCTGTCTCCAAGTTCTTGGCTGCATGAAGCTATTACTGGTGGAAGGGCATGGTCCCTCTGACAAGCTCTGTCCTTGCTGAGGTCAGTGGAAGTCTTGCCATTGAATTCACCACTACTCCCATATGGAATTAAACTGCAGGAAAAGTAGGATTCAAAACCCAGAAACATCCCAAGACTCTGCTGACCAGGCTTTACTTGCATTCTGTGCCAAAATTAACCAAAGAAGAGCAAGGACAAACAGCATGTTCAGGTTCCCAGGATCTAAGTGTCCTGAAGTTAGTTAGCTGAGCTCACCAAAACAGAGTTTGTATCACTGTAAGAGGGTTTGACTTGAAGATGCTCGTAGACAACTTCTGTGCCTCAGGGACAATAAACCGACTCTGGATGATAGAGGGCTGCTAGGAGCAGCCCCAGCAGTGCCAACCATCTGCTTTCTTTCCCTTGACTGCACCCACTTGCCAAAGCTACACTCATGTCATGGGGTAAGTACCCCAAGAGAGGAGCAGTGTTACACCAAACTTCACTCTCATTAGTGAAACAACCTTGGTTAAACATGTTTCCCAGAGCTGGGACACACTACTGACATATGTAGCCTGAAGCATATCAACTTGAAGCTTGTCCAAAGGTTGCAAAAATAGTTTACCCCAAAAGTCACAATACACAGCTGTGAGGAAACAGATTGGGATTGGTTTTCATTAAACCTCTAAAATTGTTAAATTGTTCTTTCTTCTTTTTCTTTAAACTCTGGACAAACCAATTCCTGATTGTCTTGTAAAGGAACAATACAGTTCTCATGACTCCTCTCTTACAAACAGCACTTTTCTTTGCAATGTATTGTATCTCTCTTCATGACAAAACTCATTCTTTCAGCTTGCTGGAGAAGTCTCTTAAAAACTCCTTAAGCTACCATCATGTGAACAAAGAGTCAACTTGTATTAGCTATAGCACCCAGGAACTTTAATAAGGTTTTAAAGAGTGTCTTAAGAGACCTTAATGATTCACTGTAATAGCAATAGAGAGAAAAAAATGTGGCTGGCTCTTTATTCCCTCATCTTGCTATTTCCTCAAGTGCTCTTTTGGCCAAGTGCAGCTCATTAGTGTCTGCTTCCAGCACACTCTGTCTCCATCTTTCTCTGTCTCATAGCCTGTAGAGACTCGATCTGTTTTCAAACTGACCACCTTTCCAGAAACCTCTTTGTCGATAGCCCTAAGATCCTTCAAAAATACTTGGGGTTCTGCTGTGATTTTTGTCTGAAAAATATATTTCATAAAGACAGGAAATTGCATTCAGGGACTCAGATTATGAAGGATGAGCTAAATTCCCCAAACTGGTAGCTTTGTCAGGCACATCTGTGGTGTAATTAGTCCAATAAGCAGTGTAACGTGGAAAGAATAAGATGGGGCAAATCTTCAAATGGTTATCTAAATTCTGTGAAATAGGTAGGTGTCAGAAAAAACAGATGTACCTACTGATTGGCTTGAGGCACCTGTGGACAGATGGAAACACCTTGTTCCATCTGATACAGACTTGGGTTAGGATGATAAAGCTGCATGGGTTGATGACTTTTGCTCCCTGCTGTAACTTGGGTAACACTGTGCTCAGTCATCTGACTTGAAAAGAGCTGTCAAAAATTGCCTCAGTGCTACTGTGCTAGCAATCTGCAGCAATGTCCTCCACCTGGTCAGTAAAACAGGAGTGCTGTACCTAATGTTCAGAATGTAAATTGAGGCTGCAGTTGCTGATTTGAGATTGCCCTTTCACTGAGCTCTTTCTGAAGTTTCCTAGCCCTGTCATGAGTTTTGAGGTTCAGAGACACTTTCAGCATTCAAACAAACTTGTTGCCCTTTACCTTTCTCAGGCCCATTCTTGTATTTGTGTATGTGATGTTCTGCACATTTATTTCCTCTCCCCAAAGGAAATGTTACCCACATCACAGGAATTAATTTTACAGAGCATGCACTGAGAAAAACTGGGAGTCCTCCTATTCACATTTGGTATCTCTTCTTCCCTGAAACAAAGACAACCCAATGAACAGGTTTGCATGAAGAGGCAGGATGACACATTTGCCTCCCAACATACATCTGCTGTTACTCCAAAGTGCTTCCATGAATTTGTGAATTTACTGTTTCAGGAACAGTTAGTGGCTTACATGATGCTGAGAAAGTAAGCTAGAATTGTTTCTAAGCACTGGAAATGTCCTAGTGCTCTAGCAGTCCCTGAGGGAGAAAAGCAGTCTGCTCCTCTTCTAAAACAGTAGGAAGATCCAACTTTCCTCCATGGTGAGGCTAACCAGGAAAACACTGCCACAGACCTGTGTGAGAATCATATGTGATGTGCTGCCTCTCTGCTCTCAGGTAACATTGCCAAATATGGATTCTGTTTTCAACTCTGCTGATCAGATTTTTCATCTGAAGTTTGCTTCAAGAAAACTTGCCTTAACATATGGAATGTATTGTTGGATTTAGTAGCACTTTGCAACCCAATATTGTATCTGAAGTACTTGCAGACTGAAGTTACAGATTTCTGTATCCTGTATAAAAAGTTCACAGTGGAAAGAGGAATATATGTTTGTATTTTGAGTTCTAACTAATGAGTATTCAGTGGACTCACAATCTGGCTGTCAGTGTGCTACGTTCCTGCTCATCCAGTCATTCCATGGTTTCCCATGGAGTCACAGCAATTGACACAAGAGTACAACCTCTTTGTAACGTTGGTTTGCCACCCTAAGAAAGGATGAATTAATCACACTGGATTTTGCACATGAAACTGAAAATTTACACTGACTTTCCCTGTAGGTTATATGTGCAATTTGTAGTGGCAGACATGGTCTGGTCTTGTTCATTGAGCTGCTCCACATTTTCCAAGAGCACCGTAAGAATCCAGAGCACTGACAAACTCAACTCCCTTGTCTTCAGAACCCAACACCTTTCTTCCATGGGTGTTGCGCAGAACACATGACAGTAAACAGCATAATTTTCCATTGTTGTAGGCAAGGTTACTAAGAAATCAGCTAATCGTGTCTGTCTGTTAGAAATCTGTTTAGAATCCCCTTGTCTCTCAGGCATATTATCTCAGATCTCGTGTACAAAGACACAGATGGTGTCTACTGAATCTGTAAGAAATGTAATCAAGGCTCTAATCCCAGAGCATCACACAAGAAACAGAAATGCCTCGATTATATTTGATTATTCAGTTAAATTGAGTTAAGAGATGTACCTAGGCATAAGAAAATAATCATACATTCCTTCATACTCTGCACAGCAGCAAAGGGAGCAGAGAAAACCGATGCTGTCAGAAGGACCCGGAAATCAACACAAGTACCACATATATTTACTCCTTGTCTTCCCACAGGCCCACGAGTAACATCCTTGAAGAAATGGATTGAAGAAATGAAGAAAAGATTGAATGAAGCATCAAAGAAATTCATAGGCAAGAGAAATGTGAAGAGTCATGAGCAAAAGCACTAAGGGGAAAAACATAATGAAAGAGTAACAAAGCTCCTAGTTCATTCACTCACTGGGCCCTTCTTCTGCCTTGTTAAAATCTGCCACTTCTCCCTGGAAGTGCTGAGTGTTTTTAACCCCCGGGGAAATCTGAGAGCTGCCAATGCCTGAAGAGCTTATCCCCTCCTGCTGGATACCCAGTGTCGCTCTCTCATCAGGGCTAAATTCGGGTTAATTCGTCAGCCTATGTGTGCCTCCATCCAGCTTGTGCTTTGAAAACTAGACAGCTAAAGGATTGAGGGATTGCCACACTTCCCAGCTAGCTGACTCCTCATTTGAGAGTGAGTTTCATGAGGCAATTTGGTAGCCATTCGCTTTCAGGTTCTCAATTAACAGCAAACTGAGAATCCTGCCCTGCAAAAACACTGGAGACAAGAGCCTTCACGACCTGCATTTGCAGCGAGGGGAAGTGAATATCCAAATTAGTCCTCGACTGCTCCAGAAACCAAGGAGTTCAGGAGTAGGTGACTGCAGTAGCCAGGGAAATCATTACCCATTTTGTTACTTATTCTTCCTCCTGTCAAAATAGTCATCACTGAATCACACATTTTGTCTCTACTGTAGAGATATTCAAAACAGCTTTAGTCAGTGCAAGTTCCATGAGCACCTCCCTGTGACAACTTGGTCCTTCACACAGCCTTTGTACCAAGAAGCTCTAACCTCTCTGATGCCATGACTAGTTGCCTTCCCGTGGGTCTGCATGAAGCTGAGCTACAACACAGACACACCCCAAGGAAAATGAAACCACGCAGTGTTTCAGACTAGGTGTCCAATATTAAGCCAGTATATCCAGCACCTTTCTGGTTACCAGCGACTTGCATTGTGGATTCTGAGGACTGCATCTTCAATTTTCATTAAGTGACAGCAGATGCCATGCTAATTTGTGTCAGAGCACATTTTATTCCAAACTTGCACAGAAAACTGGCCATGACTGTGTTTTTAATTTGAAATGTTTGAGAACAAGAGTAAATGCAATAAATCAAATGGCAAAAATATTGCTAAATGTCTTATTATCTCTAGTATGGTTTCATCAAAATTATATTACCAATTACCAATCTCTTTCTTTTGTAATAAAATGAGGAAGAGGAGGAAAAGCAGTCAAAAAGATCACAGAGAAAAATGTTATTTAAGTATTTTCAGAACCAATATAATTAGTGAAGGGATCTTTCCGCAATCTGATAGAGCGAAAATAAAATCAGTGACATTTCACTAACTGTAAACATTATTATTATTCTAGTCACAAAATTAAAAAAGACATTTACAATTTAAAGCAAAGTGATTCCATCACATGCTTATGTCTATCCCTTCCCTTATGCCAGGAGTTTGTTAACTGAGGTCAGTTACCTGAACTGATGCTATGATTGCCTTCCACAAACTGTCTTTAATACCAAAACTACAAGGAAAAGCAAGAAGGTACTTTTTAGGACACTACAGGAAAGTAACAGAATGGGGTAAACTGATGGTGGGAAGGGAATTTCCTGACTTCTAGGAAGAAACAAGACAGAGCAAGATGAGCAAATTCAGAAGCTCATGTGAGGTCCATGAGGAAACATGAATTACTACTGAAGTTTGTGGTGTATCTTGCCATTACACCAGATATAGTGATCAGCATTCTTTCTCAGGAAGCAGGTTCATTGCTTGTGGGGTGTAAGGCTGGGAAAGGAGTAACCAACCCTCCAGCCAGAAAACCTGTGGGAACTAGGCCATAGTAAAAGCTAAAGAAACTTTCAGCCCTCCAGTTCTTCAGCCCCAGGAACAAGTGCCTCCGAGACTGCTCTTCGGCACCAGGACAAAGCAGCTTCCTTGTCCAGCAATTGAGGGACGAGCCAAGAGGCTTCAGGAGCTCCTGGAGTGACCTGCCCCGTCTGCTCAGGGGAGGTGACTTTGACCCACTCTGCATGTGATGGGAGAAATAACACAGTTCTCAGGGGCTTTAACATGAGATCATTTTAACTTGTAAACTTGGGTCATTAGTGTGGAGTAAGACACTTGGTAAAAGGCAACTCGGTAAAGCTCACAGCGTCCAAACGCAGCGCAAACTTCAGCTCAGCACACGCTGAAGAGCAGAGCCGTAGCCAGGCCTTGAGCAGGACCACCAGGGCAGCGTGGTCACAGCTAAACTGATGCTGGAGCGTGAGGTGCATCTGCGCCAGGAGATGATGTCTCTGCTGCAGGAGACTGAGGAGAGCTCCTTTCCACACTGCAGCCAGTGACCCTTTGGGACCCCTGCAGCAGCCCTGGTGCTGCTGTGCTCTGCTGGCTGGCCAGGAGGAGGAAGCTTCAGTAGCCTCCTCAGTCTCTCAGAGTCTGCTGTTCTGGTTCTCCACCACATCTCTGAATTCGAAGTATCTATCTTGCAAATTTCTGGAATCTTCATTCCCACAGATTTATCTTTTTTTCTTGGCTGTTTTTGTCTCAACTGGTCATGCATCTGTCGCTCAGGATTGTAGCCAACCAAGGTAAGCTCTGGGTAGTTTTGGCCTTGGAGGCAAACAGAGTTCAAAACTAGAGTTTTATTATTTTTCTCTTTGTGTGCAATTTTGTGGCATTAGATCTGGGCAAACATTTTACCTGTCTCTGGGAAATTTGATTGTTATATCCCCTATTCCGCACGGTCAGTACTGCCTCGTCTCTGTCACTAGTACCAAACTGCATCAAGGCATTGCTCCTGAGACTCTGAAGATGGTCATGATCAGCTAACACCAACTACCAACTTCAAGCCGCAATCATTTTCTTCTGCCTATTGAATCATGCATGTTACTGCTGTTTCCTGAAAGATTGCTACCTCTTTATGCCTCCTAAGCACACCAGCATTCCCACAATGCAACTTCTGTAGGAAGGTACTCTGTTTCCTTGCAGGCTGTACATGTCCAAATAGGATTAAGCCCCTTTTGGATTTCACTGTCTTTTCATTTTCTTGCTTTCTAGGAGAAACCCAGAATGTTTTGCTGGTGCCTGTGGCAAGGCTGACACCTGTTCTTCATGCTCCTTACTGCAGGAGTAGTTTCAGGACCTGCACCATCCAGTACCCCTGTAACTGTTTTACCTGGGAAGTATCTGGGCACTAAAGCACAATCACAGGGGAAAGTGACCCACTGCTGAACTTGAGAACTGCAAGTACTATGCCCCTGATAAGTACTTTCCTGAGCATCAACAGGTAGCAGTTCAAGGTACCATAAATTAATGCTATTTTTCTCACAAGGAAAAAAGGACACCTTGTTTTCCTTTTCTGATAAATAACATAGCTCTTCACAATGATGCAGCCAATGGGTAGCAATCAGGGGAGGTAAATAAGAAAAATTTCCTACCTTTTCATGGCATCATCTGTTGTTCAATGAGACCATCTGCTGCTGCTTGTTCCCTTTACTCTGTTTTCCAAGGTAAAGTCCCTTTGTCTTCCTCACTAATTTTAAATTTAATTTCCCAAGAAGCCAATGTCTTTTTGAGAGTGCAGTGCTGGTCTTCCCCAGCCACTGCTCCTTCTACTGTGAATCCTTGTTAAAAAAGGCAGATACCCAAATAAAGTGACAGATTTCGCTGTCCTACTTATGGCCCAAGTCAGGAAATGAAAGTAATGGACAGTATATGATGCAATATGGGGACACCAGTGTCACTCAACAGCAAACACCTTTCAGTATTTACACAAACCTTTTATGTACTTGGGAATATAACAACTGAATGTCAAGTCAACAAAGGAGTTATTTTGCTCCTCCGAGATGCCATTGATTACTCTGACCTGGAGTAGCTGGTGAGGATGTTTCTTTTAGGGATATTCTCCAGCTGGAAATTGATGCACAGAAATGTGTCAGCCTCAGTGAGGAATGCATGCACATAATGCTGCAAGGAGAGCACCAGATTTCCCTGGAACCTTGTATTTCAGCACATAAAAAATGTACCAAGGATGCTCTGCCAGCATTGCTCTATCACTGCCACTTTTTTTCGCTAGAGTTCACCTCAGGCAGGAATGGAGAGAGACAAATTGTTTCAAATTTACGGAGGAGTTGCTACTGGCTCTTCTTAGAAGATCTGTTGACCCTTGTCACATCAATTGAGGTTTTGGTCCCAGACACAGCATGACTGTGGTACACTGCGTGTACAGAAAGATTTGGTATGCTAACCCACAGCTAAATCCACTTGTGCACCCCTAGAAAGTACTGGTCTCAGGTGGGAGTGGGCACTCATAGCTGGGAGATAACTAGCAGCATGTTTACACATTTCCATTCAGCTCTTACTGTCTGTGGGTGTGGGTTTTGAGCATCAGTACAAAGCTGGAGCATGAGACTTTCAATTCACCTGTGGCTTTACCTGAACATCCCTCACAGTTAGGTATCAAAACTTACCTCCTTAATAGCCAAGCCACTAGACCTCGAAACCTGACAGCACAGAGTGTGTACACAGTCTTTGTCACCCTGAAGGATTATTATTTCAGCTGAAAGTCAATTGCATCCAATCACACAGAAAAAAGCTCCACATCTGCTGAAGTTTCTGAGCTGGGCACAAAAGTTCTCTCACCATCTCTTGCTAAATGGGTGGTGGATCTGACCAGGGACAACAACATCACGTCCCCTCTGGGAAGAGTTTTGTAACTGAGAAAAGTTTCTTTCCTTTGGTAGCACAGAGGAGCAAAGGCAGGAAAACTACCACAGCAAGTCCCAGCAATGATTCGCCTCATAATCTCTGCAGATAAAGAGGGACTTGGATACCCTCACCTTTATTAGTAGAAATCCCAGCAGATCCTCTTGCCATTAACGTCATATAAGAGGATAACCTGCCTCTGGCTCTCAAGTTCTTCTCTAGGCTGTTGCTGCTCATCTTTTCCTCCCTCGACAGGAACATCCAGAGTGAAATATGAATGAGCACTCTTCAGAACAAAATCGGCTGAAAAAGCTATCTAGGGATAGGCAAATATCAAGAAAGTTAAAATTGCACATATCTCTTGGATATTTCTCAGCTTCCCAGGGGTAAGAAAGCTGGTTTATATTAGGGAAATTTTTCAGGGACTAGTTACTTTTGTTCAACACAAGCTGCAGCACAGCCTGTGTGAGGGCTAGAATGTCTTTGCAGCTAGATTTTCACAGAAACAATGAATACTCTTATGTATTTGCCATAGGACTCTACATGACCATCCACAATATCTATTTTTGAGATTAAAATATTTGAAAATGCACACTAAGATATAGCTTCAGTGAGTGCCAAGAGTTTAACACTGTTGTTCAAGTTGCATCTCCTTAGAGGAAGCAGTAAATGGAAGTTCACATACAGTTCTCACGATCATCACTATTAATGAGAGGCAATCCATTGGTATTTTGGCAGCACAATACTTCTTAAATGCCCATGACAGCACTCAATACCAGAAATTGTGAGGTATCCATACTCTGATGGTATTTGAAAGAGTATCATACCAAGGTCTAGCCTGAATCTAATCAGTAGCAACCTCTCCTACAGTCTCTTCATGTACCCTGCTGTTAGAGGGTGCCAGCAGTATTTGTGCTGCTCTACCATTCCAGCCACTTAGCCCAACTCGTGAACCTTTGGTTTTCTCCCTGCTGTGCACTTGCCGAGGGCAGTGAGAGGGTGGGTGGGTACCTGGCATCTAGCCAGGGACAGCCCAGCACACTCATGGCATTATGTTCCTGGCCCGATTTTACAGAGATGCCCAACCAAGTAGGAATTCATGTCTAAATTGTCCATTGCAAATCACTTCTGATCCAAGAAAACACTTAGGCAAATCACACAGAAAACTAAGACTGTACATTGTAACTCATTCCAAGTAAATATATGATTCAGCAACACATAGAAAAATGTTTTGCCAGCACATATTAAAATGAGACAGAATGGAATGCTGCTGAGGAAGGGATATGATGAAATAAGTGCTTTTCAGGCAGTTTTACAGGTGCAAAATAATACAACAATGCTGTTACATCTAGTTTCTCTTCTTCAAGCCTTATCTTATCAGCTGCTTGAGAGGTGCAGTTTTACTAAGTAAAATTTACTTCTTACTAATAATTGTAGCTTTACATTGAAAATTGCCTTTAAAATTTTTTGTTGCTGTTAAAAAATAACAGTAATATAGCTGTAAGGAGTCCCTGTAAGTATCTTAAGGGATCTTAGCACACCATGACACTTTTCTCTTCTCCTGACAGCACTGCTGAGTGGTCCCTGCGCTTGTATCCTGTGCCTCTGCAACCAACAACACTCCAGTGATGTCGTTCCTAGCGGCTGCTCTTGTTGTCATGGAAACAGGTGTCAGAAGGAGGTACTTTTAAACAAAGCACAGATGCATTTTTAACAAGTCCTTTTAGAAACCATGACTAGGTATGGGTGTCCGCTCTCTTCTGGTTCGTTAAGTATGATCTCTGACAGATATTTTCCTGCCACCAATTGTCATTTTCTTGGTGCAATCACTGCAATGAGAGCTAACAAGTTCCACTCTGCCTGTGTGAGGTGATGGGTACAATCTCCAGATAACAAATCACCAGTCATATCCTTCTATATATCATATATCATATCCTTCTATAGCCTTCTATAATTGATGTGTTATAAATCTCTAGTGCTACTGCAAGTGTTTTGAAATTCTGATCTATTCTAGCACATTGCTGAATCCAAAATCCAACCAGTCACTCCTAGTTATGTCCTGGCTGCTTCTTTTATGAAGTTGACCAGTGTCATACCATAACAAAGTGGCTTTCACCACTAATTAAGTATCCAGAAGTCACTGTTCTCTGGATCAGGTTTGGCTGAGTCGCACCAGCCTTAGTCAGTCTGGTGACATCTACTTGCCAGTGGAGAGGAGAGCAGCTGCAGGTGATCCATGATCCTTTTGGCCAAAAAGCAACACTGGTGCCTCAGCTTAGGGACCAACTGTTCCTCCGTGAGATCTTTTTCAATAACCTGATCTAACAGAGGAGCCAACCAGCTAGCCAGAAAGAAAATCAGTGAAATTCTGACTTCAGCAAGGATATACAAAATTAATCTGGGAGACTGGGGGTTTGAAATTCTCCATCTGATCTTAATGCAGCTACATACCTATGAAAATCATGACTAGATTGCAGAAAAGCCAAAACCATAAGGTGAAATGAAGCATCTGAATGACCAAGCAGGCAGGTGCAATACATGTAATAGGAGCAGCAATCATGGCTTAGTATCAGAAACAAGAAGTGTGTTACTGGAAATGCAAGACATCTAAAACAGACAGGACACAGGCAACTTCATTTGTAGCTAAAATCCTTATTTGCCAGAAAAACTAAGCAGGTTTTCATGCAGACGCCATTCTCTCCCTACCTGCTATCATGACAGCTGTGGTTTAGATGTTAGGAAGAAATTCTTTACCCAGAGAGTGCTGAGGTACTGGCACAGTTTGCCCAGAGAAGCTGTGGCTGCTCCATCCCTGGGAGTGTTCCAGGCCAGTTTGGATGGGGCTTGGAGCAGCCTGGGCTGGTGGGAGGTGTCATTGCCCATGGCATGGGGTGGCACTAGGTGATCTTTCAAGTCCCTTCCAATTCAGACCATTCTGTGATTCTATGGCCATCCATCAATGAGGACACTGACAGGCTGGAATAACCCTCTGCTCCTGGCTCACCTTCCCTTTGGGAGCAACCAGCCCTTGCTGCTCCCTGACAGTTACTTTGCAATCCCCCAAATTTAAGTTATTCTTAACTTTCCTTTACTCTGCTCTTAGGAAAACATAAAAAATGAATTCAATTCTAGCATGTTGCTTCCTTTGTTAGTAATACTATATGATCTCAATACATAGGAGACAGTCTTACAACAGAGGCTCTCACTGCCAGCGGAAGTATGTAACACATTCTTTAGAACTGGCACGAGCCAAGGAGTCACGGCGACTGAGCTAATCTGTAGCCAGTACAACTGTGGCTGAAATCTGAACGATGAGAAAGACAAAAAGAAACCTTTTGCCATCAGCCAGACAAGCAGGAGCTCTGCAGCTCACAGACATGGGTGACGACCTCACCAGCAGTATGAGCTTTATCTGCCTGCATAAAACCAGCTCTTTATTGACCAATGAGATACATACACTTAGCTTTGGCAGAATTAAGCCGTAGGACTAGGCTAACACTACAAGCAGCCTTAGACCATCCTTTCCCGTTCAGTGCCCATGGATGATGTAGGGCATGTTCCTCTTCTCTGTTACCAGAGCTCCCCTTCGTGTTACATGTCTGAACAACAGCTTTAGCTGCACAATTCATTCGCATCTGCCTCGGATCCAGACTTTAGGCTCTGCAGTGCAAGACACATCACTGACTCAGCGTACGGTGGAGCACATTGATGGCATGTTGGAATGCAAATGAGCACCGAAATACTCTGATGGAAACGTGTGTAGCCTGGTTCAGTTTTACAGCTGTAGCAGGGGTTCTGAGAAGCAATTCAAAGGCAAAAAACCCCGCTCTATCACCTATCCTCAATCTACTGATCTCGCACCAGGTACCAGGAAACTGCTTTGCCTTTTGACATCTTCGATTTTACCAGATTTACTCCAGAAGTGGTTTTGGTACTAGGACAAGTGGCAAAACACACAGTTAGGTCTGCAAAGTTCTTGTTCAAGTTAATGAAAACTGCAAATAAAACAGGCTGGACTGGCAGGTTGTGCTTAATTCACAGGCTGTCAAATTCAGCCTGGTATGTTTCCCTTTTTCCTGCATGGTGTAAAGGGCCTCCAGCAAAGCTGCAGGACAGCTAGGCTCTTCCAAGAGAGATGTCACTATGGTACCACTTGCAGGACATGGCAGTGCCAAAAATTGTCTCGACAAGCCAATGGTTTGCAGGCAAGAGACTGATACAGGAGAACTCCCATTGCTTTTCTAAATAACTGTCTCCCTCCAAGTAGAATTGGGAGCATGGAAAGGCTTTGGGCAAAATGCTGTCTGGCCTAGCCAAGGGAGCATGTGCTGCACTGGGAACATTGCCACTGTCTGAATGGTTCAGCATGTGCTGTCACCGCTGCTTGTCATGAGAGGGTGGGGGAAAGGTTCACCTCAGATCCATTGCTCCCTCAGAGCTGGAAGTGACAGCATTAGCTTTTACCCAAAGAGACTTTCAGGACTGTTTAAGGCAGCTGTTGGGGTTCTCTGTTCTCTTCACACCAAGAGAGAGAGTGTGTGACACTCATTACATACAGCTCTAAATGTCCCTTCTGCTCTGTGCAGATTTTCATCCTGTACTCCTTCCCACCATTACCAGATACAGCATCTGCCATACCTGTGCAGAGCCAGGGCCACATTCAGAAAGTCTGAAAACACATCTGAAGACTTTGCTTTTGGCTGGCCCTTGGCTTTCAGAGGGCTCAGCCCACAGGCAACAGCATGGAGTAGCTGACAAATATCCAACCTAGACCTCAGAGAGTAAAATCAAATAAGTTCTGTGTCAAATTCATTTCTCCAGCACTGAGGAAAGAAGTGCTGATTTCTTTCTTGCTCTGTGAGCAACATTTAATTTGGACCTCTGCTAGAGCCAATGTTTCTCATTACTGAAGAAATGTTGACTAATTCTTCTTCAGAGCTAATTAACAATAAGAACAGAAATTCTGTGTATCCAGAACACTTTGTAAAAGTTAAAAAATCCTGAGCAATTTACCTTCCTCCAGTTCTCTATTTACCTTGGCTGCTGCGTGTGCTGTTTGTTTGGGGTTTTGCCGTGGGGTCAAGCACACACATTGTGACGCTCATGTCACTGTACAGCAGGTGTTGCATCACCTGAGATAACAGAAGTCACTGACACAGCCACAGAACAAATGGCAAGATTCCACCAAGCTGGTGGGCTGGGATGTGACGTAGCGTGTTCATTGCAGCACCACAGCAGGACCCTAGGTGGGTGTTACAGCATCACAGCACCCACAGCCAAACCAGGGACTGAGCCTGTTATCCTGGGCAAACCCAAGTTTGAATGCTTGGCCCACGGATGGATTTTGGTACAGGTGTCTTCATATCACTCAGCTCTTCATTTGTGAATTTCTTAGGGAAGTATTTGAGATCTGCTAATTCTGGGGCATGGGACATAGTTTTGTGGTTTCAGCACTGTGGTGAGCAGTGTTTTCTGCCTGTATCCAGGAAAATCCCTCTCCCTCCCAGAGAAATGTTAGCTTTCAGTGGGCACTTAACAAAATCTTCAGTGAACCCTAGATTAAAAAGTAATCAGGCTGTGTTGAATTTCAGCCTCTTTCCTTGCTGATAGAAACCTTGGTGTAACAAATCCCACAAAAGAAAACAAAATAATGCTCTGGGCTTCTTAAAATACAGTGATGAAAAAGTATGAAGTTTTACAAGAAGCAACTGATAGAAAGTTATGTTGTCCTTTCTGTGTACTAAGAAACTGCTTGTTTCCCTCTGTTAAGCTGACTCAGAAAGGTTTTCCTCTGTTTAAGGACTTGGAAGCTTCAGGTGCCTTTTTGCCTTGATGGCATTCAGGGCACCTACTGAATTTGAGTATTCAAGAATTTAAGGAGATTGCCTGTGGCTGAAAAAGCACAGGAGTTACTCTCAGCTGACAGGCAAAGCTCTTGGTTTAAAAAACAAGTTATGGTTTCTTCACTTATCCAAGCATACATTCAGGTTGTGCCAAGAAGAGTTTTACAGGAATACTGTCCTGTAGTGGTGTTACAGACTGTCCTGATTTGACTCAGGGCTTCCTAGCATGAGGTGAGCCTCAGGAGGGACATGTGCTGGTGTTAGAGATGGATAGAGCACAGAGTGCACAGTCCAGCACAAGGAAGTGGTGGAAGGCAATAGCTGAGACAAGGTGAGGAAAGCAACAATAATAAGGGAGATGTGAGGATGACTGAACACTGGAATAGGTTGGCCACGACGGTTACAGGCTCTGAATCCTCGGAGATCTTCAAAACTGTGCTGGTTTGAAAGCAAACTGGTGAGAGACTCTGAGTCAGAAGTACAATTTAATATGAAACACAAACAACACAACAACAAATATAACAGTACAAATTAACAACCCAAAAGAAACCACTGACAGTCAGCAAGTAACCTGACCCCCTGTCAGTCAGGGCGTTGATAGCAGTCCGATTGAATGGTGGCTGCATCCTAGTGATGGGTCTGTGGGAGCAGTGGTCCCGCAGATCCGATCCTCTCCCGAAGCTTTCAGCAGCAGCCCCTTGTCCTCTGGGGATCCAGCAGGTGAAAAAGGGTGCCTGTGCTGGTTCAAACCCCAGCTTATATCTCTGTGGGAATGCTTGGCTCCCCACCCCATGTAGGAATGCTCAGCTTCCCCTCACCCCCTGAGGTGAGGCATCTCACAATGGGCCGAGGTAACTCTATGCATGCCTGAGTCCCAGACAGCCCATTAAACAGAGACAGCCCCTGGGGGAGCCATCGGGGACCAGGAGGAGATAATGATTACTGCCCCACTTGCTTTAACCCTTGTGGAGACGACAATAGAATACATACCATTGGCTACCCCCACACTGCAACCCAGGACAAAAACTCAACTGGACACAGTTCTGGACAGACTGATCTAGCTGACTCTGCTTGAGCAGAGCAATTTGACAAGATGTTCCCAAGAGGTCCCTTCCAGCCCCAGCAGAGTTGGCACAGCAGCAGAGATAACAACTGCACCCAGAGGCCAGTACTGAGAAGAAGACATTAGCAAAGCTTGCTAAAATGAGGTGTGTTACAAAGAGATTATGACAGAAATGTCTCCGATGTTCTCAACTGATAATTCTTGGAATAGGTAATTTCTGAAGGGACCACCAATGCAATCAAATTCCTAGTGTGTAACAGCCAACTCTGCCTAAGATGTGCTAAGAGATCCAGACTTCACCCTTCCTTAGCAAGTGTCAGAGAAGCATGGACACTTGAACTCTGCCCTCATTTTCTAACTTCTTCGCATGTGAAGACACTCCCCTTCAGACTTTATCCATATATATATAGATGTAGGGAGCAGGCTGAAACAGAACACTGGTTCATGTTCATGTGTTTGTCCTTCCACCCTGGAGTACTCTGACTAATGCAAGGATATGCAGGAGGTAGCTGGGAGATCTGTCCCCATGAAAGCCTGGAAAGCATTCGTGCTAACAAGGCTTTGAACACCTTAAATTTTAGCTCAGAGAAATTTTAGCCCAGAGCCAAAGGTAGCAGTTATTAGAGCAAATTGTCCTCACATCTTCCCATTAATCCAGACTACACTCATCACTGAGTCAGTAGAAGAGCATGTCCTCATTAGAGTCAACATTTGCAAGAACTAGCAAAATGCAACCCAAAAACTGAAGAAAAATACCTTTTTCTTTCCTTTGGTTCCCCTTTGAAATGTCACTGCAGAAACTGCTTTCCCTAAATATCTCCCACATTGTATGAATTTACTTCTTTCTCCCCCATCACAACTTCGCTGGCTTCAAAGGTGCAACGAATCTTGGACATCAAGAGTGGCCACTTGTCCCCAGGCTTTTTGTTCTTCCAATCAGAAAATTACTATAAAGAGATTTTAAATGTATTTGTTGTGCCAGTTTGACATGATTACCTGGACCTCAAGCTGTGGAGGGCTGAAATAAGCCAGAAAGACGTGCAAGCAGTTATGTATGTGGATAGGAAGGGAAGCCTCATCCCATCCCATCAGGGCCCCATGGCCTTGAACCCATGGGTCTGACACTGGCTCTGCCCGCTGGGAATATTGATCTCTCCATGAGGGTGTCAGCAGTTAAAGGCTCCATGCATACATTTGTCTGCATCCCACTGCACAAACACAGAAATTTGGTGGCTCCTTGCGGGTGATGAGCACAATAATGGATGGAGTCACACAAAGTACCTTCTCCCTGACTGAGTGTGCTGGGCGCACAGTGATTCACATAGGGCACCATGCCCTGGAAAGTTTGGTATGGACCTGTGTACCACTGTTGGCTCACTCTAAGTCAGTCTGTTCAGCTGTAAGACCAACTTCATCTTGCAGTCAAGCTGCCTGGTTATGAGTCCAAGCTGAGAAGCACATGCTTATGTCATGATGACATTTGGGACAGTTAGAAGGAAAGCCTGAGCTCATCCAGATGCTCAGCACAGGCTCTGCCACATCTACCCCACAGTGCAGTTTGGCAGGACACCAGTCACCCACCAGACTCTTCCATTCCCTACTTCCCAGGGCCTTCAAGGGATGTCATATGGCCAATGGCAAGCAGACAAATTGGCCAGGCACCTTCATAGACCTGTGGCTGAAAAAGCACAGGAATTACTCTCAGCTGACAGGCAAAGCTCTTGGTTTAAAAAACAAGTTATGGTTTCTTCACTTATCCAAGCATACATTCAGGTTGTGCCAAGAAGAGTTTTACAGGAATACTGTCCTGTATAGACATGGTCTAGACATGTCTGTATAGATATATAGCAGAGACATGGTCTCTGTTATAACAGGATATAAACCTTCCCAGTCTAAGCCTGCATCGTCTGTAAGACAGGTACTGGTGGGAAACAGCCAGAACAAAAGTCAAGCTCCATAGCCCCAGAAGCCAAGTTTCATATCCCAACTGCTTTTCCTGCTCGCTAAGCAGTGCTGGGGCAATTGAAAATGGTAAATCACTGAGACTAAAGGAAAGTGTGTTTGTTTGTGGTTGTAAGCAGTTTTAGCTAATAACATGGATGTTCTTCCCTTGTAACAATCACACTTAAGTAAGATATAATATACACTGAGAGCCACCAGCATCAGTTGTCACATTTAAAAGGTAATTGTGGGATGCTCCACACGGGGTGCAGTGAGGTGGGGAGGGAGTTGTAGCTGCTGAGGTATGAGCCAAGGGCAGTGAAGATGTTCTGCAGCTACCTGCACCCAGACTCTGGCCCGTGATCTCTCAGGATTCATAACCTTGTTCCACCCTGCAGCTTCCCCAGGTGCAGCAAGAGAGAGCACCCAAAATTCTCAGTGCCACTAGCACCATAGGTTATTGACAGATTTCCCAATTCAGTTCCAGCATAGTCACTGCTGCTTTTAATTCCTGGTTGTTCAGCTGTGGCTGCAGGAGACACCAGTGCCACAGGAGCACAGAGGCTGCTCCCAGGTGTGCAGGGACAGCTTTCCCCTGCTCCCAGCAATCCAGTCCTGACACACACACTGTCACTGTCTCTCCCCCAGGCATAGTTTTGGAGCACAGGCACATCATGGTTGGCTCTGCAAAGCAGTGAGACTCCAGAGAAGAACTACTCCATGTGCAAGCACAGCAGCTGCACCAGGCTAGAGATGTCAGAATGCAAAGCTTCAAAACGATGGCTGGAGGGGACCAGAAGGGCCCTTAATGTGCTTTTTGCCAGCTACAGCTGGCACAGGCCATAGGACAAAACATTACACTGCCCTGCTGGATTATTTAAAGCTTTCAGAGACAGGAGCAGAGGATGGACCATTTCCTGGCACAGACTTTCTAATGAGATCTCTATCTGGTTTATGAACTAGGAAAGCTCAGAAAGTAGCAGTAGCAGAAGCAGACATGAGCAAGCTTTGCTGTTCTTTTGAGAAATCTTTATCCCAGAGAAGTGCAGGACAGACACTAGAGCTCTGCTTTTCTTTTCTGATGCAAGTGAGCATGCAGGAAGGGACACACTCCACAGCTTCAGGACAAACATTAGCAATGTGTCTCTGAACCTGGTGCCTCCACCAGACTCTGCCTCATTTATAAATGGAGCAGTTCTTGTTTGAAATACCAGACAAATCACACTGCTTTTAGGCAAAAGGAAAGGGCAGAAATGTGATCACTCTGACTAGAAGCTGAAAAACTTTTGGGATACAAAAGTCTGTAATATAAGGCATATGAACTGGGACTGACTGTGGAACTGAGCTCAACTATGTTCATGCTGTTCAGAGTGAAAAAGAATGAGATACTTGCATAGCCTGTGCATCAGCACTTTTTAATTCCTTTCAAGCTGTGCTCACACAAAACTGAAACTCAGCCCAAAATATTTAAATTAGGAAACCTTCAAGGAAAGGAAAATGTTTTTGTTTCATATATGCGTGGACCTGTGCTTATATGAGCAGCACATTGCACGAGGTCTGCTTTTCCAAAGCAGTTGTTAGGCCTTTTGCTCCTTAAATTTACTGTACCTCTCTAACTACAAACAGTAGCCATCAAACATGGGCAATGGGGGATGAATATGGATTTTTGTTTTTAATGCTAAGAATCACAGAGTCATAGAATCATTAAATTTGAAAAAGACGTCCAAGACCATTGATTCCAACCATTGACCCAGCTCTGCCAGGTCCACCACGAAATCATACCTCTAAGCACTACATCTATATATGGCACAACTTGAGGCCATTTCCTCTTGTCCTGTTGCTTGTTACCTTTGAGAAATTAAAGTCTAATTATGAGCAACCCCAATAAGGAAATAATGAAGTAGAGTGGGAAAAGATATCCATACTTTAGCATTGATTCCAACCATTGACCCAGCTCTGCCAGGTCCACCACGAAATCATACCTCTAAGCACTACATCTATATATGGCACAACTTGAGGCCATTTCCTCTTGTCCTGTTGCTTGTTACCTTTGAGAAATTAAAGTCTAATTATGAGCAACCCCAATAAGGAAATAATGAAGTAGAGTGGGAAAAGATATCCATACTTTAGAGACAGAACCTGCATAC
>NW_008683394.1:1312-3899 GCF_000695815.1 Acanthisitta chloris | reverse complement strand
AAGAAACCATTCACTACAGCATGCACAGGTACCTCATCAATGCTGTTACCATAAAAACTAACCAACAGACTCACATGGCCAAAAGGTGAAGAAGACAAAGATGCTGTGTGTTGAGAAAAACTGAGACATTCTATATATTAAACAGCATAAGGAAATGGTCTGTGTCTCTCATGAACCTCTGAGAACAGACGGCACAGGCTGCAAACTGGTTTTGTACCTAACTTTACCCTATTTCTTCCCCATTTGCATTGTCCTGTTTGACTTAGAAATTCTTTCAGCTGCAAATGGTTGGAGACCAGGAATATCATCTATTTGCTCTGTTCCTGTAGAATGTAATTCTTGGGTAACATCACTCACTGTTCTGTGGGGCATCTCTAAGCAGGAAAGGTTCCCCGTAAATGTGTGAAGGATCAAAGTCTAATACTGGTTTTCTGGTGTGCTCCTGCAAACAAGGTTCTCAGAATCTCTCTTCTGACCAAAGTTTGCAAAGGTAATCTAATTTCTCTGTTCCTCCTCCTTTACTGGAGACAATGTCCTATCCTAACCACCCCACTTAATGGGTGAAGCAAAGCTTAATGTTCCTTGGTTTGATGATTTGGGCTCAGTTTCTTGTAACAAATCACAGCTTCTGGGGCCCTGAGCCATCAGAGGCACAGCTGTTAGCTCACCAGTGACACTGAAAGTCTTTCTGGCATGCATTTTGCAGCCTTCCTGGCTGTTTTAAAGAGCAACCTTTTGACATGTTGCGATAGAGGGGGTGGATGCAAAGGTAAACAATCCAGCTGTGGGAATTGCCAAATCAAACCCAGGGATGCTCGCAGGGAGGTGAGCAAGGGAGAACAGTGCTGGGGCAACACTCAGAGCAGAGAGATCTCTCACACTGAGGCTTCAGCCTATCTTGAAGTAGCTGTTTTTACCCCCCTCTATCCTAGCAGCCATTAGATGACAGGTACTGTTTGGTACTGCATGCATGAAACACTGATCTGTGCTGTCAGCTTTGTAAACACTTTCACAATGTTTGTCTCCTTTGCCACGGTGTTTCTGAGGTTGCCTGTGCATGAATAGTAGCTTTAACCTTTTCTCTGCATCTGGGGGCTGCACAGGGCTCTGATATGAACCGAGCAGGAGGGTCTGGTCAGCTGTTACTCATCACATAATCCCTTTCCTATTCCCTTCCCATGCCCTTTCCAGTATTTTGATGTCAGGATGACAGTTCAGAATAAATGCTTAAGAACATGTTCTTACCTAAGGGCACGATGTGCACAACTTCTGAGGAACAATCTCGGCTTCAGCACCCAACTGCCACATGAGACAAGTCAGAAACACAAAAGAACTTCCTGCTCTGATAAAAGGAGGTTAGTAAGCCTGATTTTCTAGCATAAGTATTTAAAATTCCCAAAAATTGAGAATCTGGATCAAAAGTAAAGAAATAACAGAAGAAATTGGAAGTTTGGAATTATTCTTAGTTGCTTTCCTAAACTAAATTCAGGAAATTTTCAAAGTTTTATCTGTCATCATCTATTTTTCAGCAGCTTGGGCAATAAGGAAAGCAGCAATGGAGGTTTATTGCTCACACACACAAATAAATCAGGCAAGTTAGCAGGTCTGTGTAGGAATCTACAGCTCCTGATGGCAACAGCTTCTTCTGCTCACTCTGCAAATAAGGTCACCTGAACATTTTAAATAAAGTGTCTTTCTCTTTTTCTTTCCCTGCCTGACATTTTTACACTATCATCCTGAGTGTCACATCTTCTCCTGACAAAAGCTGGGTTTGGGACCTTTTCTTGTCCTTAATTGAAGTTCATCTTCTGCATTTTTTGAAACACAGGGTTGTAGTTCCCTCCAGAAGTTCATTCAGGCCTCAGATAAAGGCAGCAGAGGAAACAAATAAGGCGCAGAATTTTAAGCAGCCTAGAAAAATCCCTTCCCTCAGTTAATTGTGTAATCTCAGTTTTGGTTGTATAATGCTGCTAGTGCCTGTTGGAGCATTCCAGGAAATACAGGGAATACATAATGAAAGGGAAAAAGAAATTCTTTCTAGCTTTACCTATTTATTTGCATGTTTTTCTGTTTAGCATATAAAAGTCCTGAAACACAATGTTTTCTCTTTCCCAATCACTTTTAAAGAGAAATTTCTGACCTTTAATCCTACAGTTACAACATGTTGTTAACTTAAGGGAGTTTAATCACTCAAGGTAACAATCTCTACCCTCAAGAGAAAAGAAAGCAGGAAAAGGCAGAAAATATGTCACTTGTTAGGCAATGAAAGAAAGCACAAAGAAGAAAAGCCTCATGCCCAGAAAAGTTTTGAACTACGTGTGGTTCACATTCCTCTCTGAGAATACTGGAGAAGCAACCTTAACACTTCTGAGCTTCTGAAACAGAAGGGCCTGTCTGTGTATCTCCATCCTTGCAGTTTTGTGCCCTAGGTGGAAGCAGCAGGACCTGCATTTCTTCCTTCTGGAAATCTGACAGTTCCCAAATTCCTTTGTGAACAAACTCCATAATGGAGCAGTGGGATTGGACACTTTCTCAGCAAACTCTGGGGAACAGACACTTCATCTTTCCCAGCCTGTGTGTTCTACAG
>NW_008683394.1:0-1286 GCF_000695815.1 Acanthisitta chloris | reverse complement strand
GCAGGAACACTGCTGGTTTATCATCCAACCCTGATTCTCCACAGCTGGTTGATTTGCAGGGAGGTTATCCCATTTCCCTGCAGCAGTGCCACCATACGAGGCAGATGTCCCTAGGTCCCAAAACAGTAAGAGCACTGCTTTCCTGCAGGCACAGAAATGTGCCATTACAACCCAACAGCAACCTAATGCTGTGGGGCCAGCCCAGCGTTGATCCCAGTTTGTCAGTTCTCTGTCCCTGACCTTTTTGTCAACTGTCTCTTGAGTCATGGGCCTGTTGTTTAACCATCTGCTAGATATTAGCAGGGAACACTGATGAGCTCCTCAACAGTTCTCTGGGTTGCAGTGTTATCTTCCCTGGGCAAGTCTGCCTTAATGACATTTGACTGCTCTTCCCACCTCCAACTCTGTCTGGACCCTAATCACTTACTCGTCATATGTGTGAGAAAACCTCTGATAGCCAACACACTAAGCAAGGCTACGAAATGTCTGCAGTGCCCTGCACTGGAAGGAAAAGCCTTGGTCATGTAAATAACAGTACATACAGACAACTGCATGGATCTGACAGGAAGCTACACCTCCGCCAGTGCTGATAGATTACTTGCTGCAAATACATCCCTTGGAAGCCACGTTAGGAGACTGTTTCTCACTCCTGACAACTCCAATGAACTTTAGAGCACAATCCCACCCTCCCCTTCACTGCTCTCTTGCTGGCTAGCTACTGTTTTGGTGACTTTATGTTGGACAGATGTGTTGAAATCCAGAAGAATGAAAATTGCTTATTATGCAAATCAGCACAAGGGATGTTTGCAAGGGCATGTAGGGACAGGACAAGGGGAAATTGTTTTAAACTGAAGGGGGGGCGGTTTAGATTAGATAATGGGAAGGAATTGCTCCCTGTGAGGTGCTGAGGCCCTGGCACAGCAGCTGTGGCTGCTCCATCCCTGGGAGTGTTCCAGGCCAGGTTGGATGGGGTTGGAGCACCCTGGGCTGGTGGAAGGTGTCCCTGCCCATGGCAGGGGGTGGAACTGGATGACCTTTAAGGTCCCTTCCAACCCAGGCCGTTCTGTAGTTCTAGGATTCTGTGAAAATGCTGCAAACAATCCATCACCAGCACTGAAAACAGGAGTTTGTGTTAAACAAGCAGCACGACTTGGGCACGAAACACAGAGTCTCTTGTTACACTGATCTGCGCTTTTCTCAGGGACAGGCACGTGCCGAGCGCGGGAGGGAGCCCGGCCCGGGAGGGAGGGAGTGAGCCCGGCCCGGCCCCGGGAGGGATCCCGTCC